>NW_012302087.1:0-3242 GCF_000151885.1 Dipodomys ordii | reverse complement strand
GACACAGCGGTGACACAACTGGACACAGCGGGATACACAGCTGGGACAGAGCGGGCACACAGCGGGGACACAGCGGGACACAGCGGGACACAGCGGGGACACAGTGGGACACAGCGGGAAAAAGCGGGAGACACAGCGGGACACAGCAGGCACACAGCGGGGACACAGCGGGACACAGAGGGACACAGCGGGGACAAAGCGGGACACAGCTGGACACAGCGGGACACAGCGGTGGACACAGCGACACACAGTGGTGGTCCCAGTGAGGACACAGCAGGACACAGCAGGGACACAGCGAGGACACAGCTGGGGACACAGCGGGGAACACAGCAAGGACACAGCGGGACACAGAGGGACACAGCGTCGATACAGCGGGGACACAGCGTTACACAGCGTGGTACACAGCGTGGTACACAGCTGTGGACACAACGGGACACAGTGGGGGCCAGCCGGACACAGCGGTACACAGTGGGACACAGCGGGGACAAAGCGTGAGACACAGCGGGGGACAGAGAAGGAGACAGTAGGGGACTCAGCGAGGACACAGCGGCACACAACGGGACACAGCGGGAAACAGAGGTGAACCTGTGGGGGCACAGCGGGACACAGCGGGACACAGCGGGGACACAGCGAGGACACAGCGGCACACAAAGGGACACAGCGGGAAACAGAGGTGAACCTGCGGGGACACAGCGGGACACAGTGGGGGACACAGCGGGACACAGTGTGGGACACAGCGGTGAAACAGCGGGACACAACGGGACACAGCAGGGGGACACAGCGAGGACACAGCGGGACACAACGGGACACAGCAGGGGGACACAGCGAGGACACCACGGAACACAGCGGGACACAGCGGGAAACAGAGGTGAACCTGCGGGGACACAGCGGGACACAGTGGGGGACACAATGCGAAACAGCGGGGGACACAGCAGGACACAGTGGGGGACAGAGTGTGGGACACAGCGAGTCACAGCGGGGACAAATCTGGACACAGCGGGGTACACAGAGGGAAACAGCGGGGACGCAGCGGGGAATCAGCGTGACACAGCAGGACACAGCGGGAAACACCCGGGGACACAGCGAGGACACAGCGGCACAGAACGGGGGACACAGCAAGGACACAGTGGGACACAGCGGGGGACACAGCGAGACATAGCGGGGGACACAGCGGGGGCACAGAGGGACACAGCGGGACACAGCGGGGGACACCGGGAGGACACAGCGGGACACAGCGGGGGACATAGCGAGGACACATTGGGACACAGCGGGGACACAGCGGGACTCAGCGGGGCACAGCAGTACACAGCGGGACACACCGGAACACAGCGGGGCTCAGCAGAGACACAGCGGGGGACACAGCGGGACACAGCGGGGGACACAGGGAGGACACAGCGGGACACAGCGGGGGACATAGCGAGGACACATTGGGACACAGCGGGGACACAGCGGGACTCAGCGGGGCACAGCAGTACACAGCGGGACAGAGCGGGACACAGCGGGGACACAGCAGAGAAACAGCGGAGGACACAGCGGGACACAGCGGGGGACACAGGGAGGACACAAAGGGACCCAGGTGAACCCAGCGTCGATATGGCAGGGACACAGCAGGACACAGCGGGGAAAAAAGCGAGGACACAGCGGAACACAGCGTGGGACACAGCGAGCACACAGCGAGGACACAGCGGGACACAGCGGGGACACAGCCGTAGACACAGCGGGACACAGTGGCGGACACAGCGGGACACAGCGGGGAACACAGCGAGGACACAGCGGGACCCAGGGCGACACAGCGTCGATACAGCGGGGACACAGCGTTACACGGCGTGGTACACAGCTGTGAACACAACGGGACACAGTGGGGGCACAGCGGGACACAGCGGGACACAGTGGGACGCAGCAGGGACAAAGCTTGAGACACAGCGGTGTACAGAGCGGGAGACAGCGGGGGACACAGCGAGGACACAGCGGTACACAGCGCTGACACTGCGGGGCACACAACGGTACACAGCGGGGAACACAGCGGGGGACACAGCGGGACACAGAGGGACACAGTGGGGGACACAGCGAGGACATATTGGGACACAGCAGGGACACAGCGGGACGCAGCGGGGGACACAGCAGTACACATCGGGACACAGCGGGACACAGCGAGGGACGCAGAGGGGTACACAGCGGGATAAAGCAGGGAACACAGCGAGGACACAACGGGATCAAGCGGGACACAGCATCGATACAGCGGGAACACAACGGGACACAGCGGGGTACACAGCTGGGGACACAGAAGGACACAGCCGGGGACACAGCGGGACACAGCGGGGAACACAGGGAAGACATAGCGGGACCCAGCGGGACCCAGCGTCGTTACAGCGGGGACTCAGTGGGACACAGCGGGGTGTACAGCTGGGTATACAACGGGACACTACGGGGGACACAGCGAGGACACAGAGGGACACAGCGGGACACAGAGGGGACACTGCGGGAACATAGTGGGACACAGCGGGGTACACAGCGGGACACAGCGCTACACAGCTAGGGACACAGCGGGGACAAAGCGGCAGACAGCGGGGGACACAGGGAGGACACAGCGGGACACAGCGGCGACACAGAGGGGACTCAGCGGGACAAAGCGGGGGACACAGCGGGACACAGCGGGGAACAGCGGAGACAGAGAGGGGCCAAAGAGAGACGCAGCGGTGACACAGCTGGACACAACGTAGAACACAGCAGGACACAGCCGGGCACACAGCGGGGACACAGCAGGGACCAAGCGGGACATAGCGGGACACAGCGGAACACAGCAGGGGACACAGCGGGACACAGCAGGGGACCCAGCTAGGACACAGCGCGACACAGCGGGGGACACAGCTGGGGACACAGCGGGACACAGCGGGGAACTCAGCGAGGACACAGCGGGACCCAGCAGGACACAGCATCGATACAGCAGGGACACAGTGTTAAACAGCGTGGTACCCAGCTGTGGACACAACGGGACAGAGTGGGGGCACAGCGAGACACAGCGGAACACAGCGAGGACACAGCGGGACACATTGGTGACACAGCGGGGGACATAGCAGGACACAGCAGCGGACACAGCGGGGGACACAGCGGGACACAGCGCGACACAGTGGGGGACACAATGGGGACACAGCAGGACACAGCAGGGGACACAGCGAGGACACAGCGGAACATAGCGGGGGACACAGAGAGGACACAGCGGGACACAGCGAGACAAAGCGGGA
>NW_012302086.1:0-3242 GCF_000151885.1 Dipodomys ordii | reverse complement strand
CGTGAGACACAGCGAGGGACAGAGCGGGAGACAGCGGGGGACACAGCGAGGACACAGCGGGACACAGCGGTGAAACAGCAGGGACTCAGCGGGGGACACAGCGGGAGACAAAGAGGGACACCACGGAACACAGCGGGACACAGCGGGAAACAGCAGTGACCCTGCGGGGACACAGTGGGACACAGCGGGGGACAAAGCGGGACACAGAGGAGGACAGAGCGGGACACAGTGGGGGACAGAGCGTGGGACACAGCGAGACACAGCGGGGACAAAGGTAGACACAGCGGGGTACACAGAGGGACTCAGCGGGGACGCAGCGGGGAAACAGCGTGACACAGCAGGACACAGCAGGACACAGCGGGGGACACAGCGAGGACACAGCGGCACAAAGCCTGGGACACAGCAAGGACACAGTGGGACACAGCGGGGAACACAGCGGGACATAGCGGGGGACACAGCGAGGACACAGCGGCACAAAGCCTGGGACACAGCAAGGACACAGTGGGACACAGCGGGGAACACAGCGGGACATAGCGGGGCACAGGGAGGACACAACGGGACACAGCGGGGGACAGAGCGAGGACACATTGGGACACATTGGGACACAGAGGGACTCAGCGGGGGACACAGCAGTACACACCGGGACACAGCGGGGACACAGCAGAGACACAGCGGGGGACACAGCGGGACCCAGCGGGACCCAGCGTCGATTCTGCTGGGACACAGCGGGACACAGCGAGGTACACAGCTGGGGACACAACGGGACACAGCGGGGAACACAGGGAGGACATAGCGGGACCCAGCGGGACCCAGCGTCGTTACAGCGGGGACACAGCGGGACACACCGGGGTCCACAGCTGGGGACACAACGGACACTGTGGAGGACACAGAGAGGACAAAGCGGGAAAGAGCGGTACACAGCGGGGACACTGCGGGAACATAGTGGGACACAGCGGGGTACACAGCGGGACACAGCGGTGACACAGAGGGGACTCAGCGGGACAAAGTGGGGGACACAGCGGCACACAGCGGGACACAGCGGGGGACACAGCAGGGGACAGCGGAGACAGAGAGGGGCGAAAGCGAGTCACAGTGGTGATACAGCTGGACACAACGGAGTACACAGCGGGACACAGCGGGCACACAACGGGACACAGCAGGGACCGAGCTGGACATAGCGGGACACAGCGAAACACAGCGTGGGACATAGCGGGACACAGCGGGGGACCCAGCGAGGACACAGCGGGACACAGCGGGGGACACAGCTGGGGACACAGAGGGACACAGCGGGACACAGCGAGGACACAGCGGGACACATTGGTGACACAGCGGGGAAAACAGCAGGACACAGCAGCGGACACAGCGGGGGACAGAGCGCTACACAGCAAGACATAGCATGGACACAGCAATAGACACATTGGGACATAGCGGGGGACACAGCTGGGGACACAACGGGACACAGTGGGACACAGCGGGGGACACAGCGGGACACAGAGGGGGACAGAGCGGGACACAGTGGGGGACAGAGCGTGGGACACAGCGAGACACAGTGGGGACAAAGCTGGACACAGCGGGGTATACACAGCAGGACACAGCGGGGACACAGCGGGGACACAGCGGGGACACACCGGGACACAGAGGGTCACAGCAGGAACACAGCGGGACACAGCGGGGAACACAGCAGGACACAGCGGGGGACACAGCGGGACACAGCGAGCGACACAGCGAGGACACAGCGGGACACAGCGGGCGACACAGCGAGGACACAGCGGGACACAGCGGGGGACACATTGGGGACACAGCAGGACACAGCGAGGACACAGCGGGGACACAGCGTTACACAACAGGGTACACAGCTGGGGACACAAAGGGACACAGTGGAGGACACAGCGGGAGACAGCGGGACACAGTGGGACACAGACGGGACAAAGCGTGAGACACAGCGGGGGACAGAGCGGGAGACAGCGGGGGACACAACGAGGACACAGCGGGACACAGCGGGGATAAAGTGGGGACTCAGCGGGGGACACAGCGGGGGACAAAGCCGGACACCACGGAACACAGCAGGACACAGCGGGAAACAGTGGGACACAGCGGGGAACACAGTGAGGACACATCGGGACCCAGGGGGACACAGCGTCGATACAGAGGGGACACAGCAGGACAGGGCTGGGACACAGCAGGACTCAGCGGGGACACAGCAGTACACAGCGTGACACAGCGGGGACACAGCAGGGACAGAGCAGGGGACAGAGCGGGGGACACAGCGGGACACAGCGGGGGACACAGCTTGACACAGAGTGGGACACAGAGGGTTACACAGCGGGACACAGTGGGGAACACAGCGAGGACACAGCGGGACACTGCGGGACATAGCGTCAATACAGCGGGGACACAGCGGGACACAGCGAGGTACACAGCTGGGGACACAACGGGACACATCGGGTGACACAGCGAGGACCCAGCAGAACACATTGTGGGACACAGAGAGGACACAGCGGGACACAGCGGGACACAGCGAGGACAAAGCAGTAGACAGAGCGGGACCCAGTGTGGGACACAGCGGGACACAGCGGGGACTCACCGGGGGACACAGCAGGGGACAAACTGGGACACCACGGGACACAGTGGGACACAGCGGGGACACTGCGGGAACATAGCGGGACACAGCGGGGTACACAGCGGGACACAGCGGGACACAGCGGGGGACACAGCGGGGACACAGCGGGAAACAGCGGGGGACACAGCGAGGACACAGCGGGTCACAGCGGGACACAGCATGGGACAAAGCAGGAGACAGCGGGGGACACAGCGAGGACACAGCAGGTCACTGCGGGACACAGCGTGGGACAAAGCAGGACACAGCGGGGTACACAGCAGGACACAACGGGTGACAAAGAGGGGTACACAGCGAGACACAGCGGGAAACACAGCGAGGACACAGCGGGGGACAAAGCGGGACACCATGGGACACAGTGTGACACAGCAGGACACAGCGGGGACACAGCAGGACAAAACGGGGGACACAGCGGGACACAGCTGTACACAGCGGGGTACACAGCAGACACAGTGAGCACACAGCGAGGACACAGCGGTACACAGCGGGGACTCACTGGGGGACACAGCGGGGGACAAAGCGGGGCACCACGGGACACAGCGGGACACAGTCGTGGACAAGGCGGAGACAGAGCGGGAACATAGCAGGACACAGCATGGTTACACAGCGGGACACAGCGGGGGGA
>NW_012302085.1:0-3242 GCF_000151885.1 Dipodomys ordii | reverse complement strand
TCCTTCTCCTTATGCTCCTTCTGCTTCTCATTCTGCTTCTGCGTCTTCTGTTTCTTCTGCTTCTCTTGCTTCTGCTTCTCCTGCTTCTCCTACTTCTCGTGCTGCTTCTCCTTCTGCGTCTCTTTCTGCTTCTGCTTATCCTTTTGCTTCTCCTACTCCTAATCCTTCTCTTTCGCCTTCTCCTTCTTGTTCTTCTGCTTGTCCTGGTGCTTCTGCTTCTGCTTATTCTACTATTTCTGTTTCTTCTGCTTCTGCTTTAGATTGTGCTTCTTCTGTTTCTCCTTCTGCTTCAGATTCTGCTTCTGCTTCTTCGGCTTCTCCTGCTTCTTCTGTTTCTGCTTCTCCTGCTTCTTCTGCTTCTCCTGCTTCTGCTTCTCCTTCTGCTTCTGCTTCTGCTTCTCCTTCTGCTTCTGCTTCTGCTCTTCTCCTTCTTCTGTTTCTTTTGCTTCTGTTTCTTCTGCTTCTTCTTCTTCTGTTTCTTCTGATTCTACTTCTGCTGCTCCTTCTTCTCCTTCTCTTTCTGCTTCTTCTGATTCTCCTGCTTCTCCTTCTTGTTCTCCTTCTGTTTCTGCTTCTCTTTCTGCTTCTGCTTCTCCTTCTGCTGCTCCTTCTCCTTCTCCTTCTTCTGCTTCTCTCACTGCTTCTGCTTCTGCTTCTTTTGCTTATTCTTTTTCTTCTGCTTCAGCTTCTCCTGCTTCTGCTTCTTCTCCTTCTACTGCTTCTCCTTATACTTCTCCTTATGCTTCTCCTTATGCTTCTCCTTATGCTGCTTCTTCTTCTTCTTCGTCTTCTTCTCTTTCTTCTGCTTCTGCTTTTCCTGCTTTTTCTGCTTCTACTGCTTCTCTTTCTGCTTCTCATTCTGCTTCTGCTTCTCTTTCTGCTTCTCCTATTGCTTCTGCGGCTCTTCCTTCTCCTCCTTCTTCTACTTCTCCTTCTGCTTCTGCTTCTTCTGCTTCTCCTTCTGCATCTTCTTCTGCTTCTGCTTCTCCTTGTGCTGCTTCTTCTGCTTCTGTTTCTCCTTCTGCTTCTCCTTCTGCTTCTTCTGCTTCTCCTTCAGATTGTCCTTCTCCTTCTGCTTCTGTTTCTCTTTCTCCTTCTTTTTCTCCTGCTTTTCCTTCTGCTTCTCCTTCTGCTGCAACTGCTACTGCTTCTGTTTCTTCTGCTTCTCCTTCTGCTTTTGATTCTCTTTCTGCTTCTGCTTCTCCTTCAGCTTGTCATTCTGCTTCTCCCGATTCTGCTTCTTCTGCTTCTCCTGCTTCTCCTTCTGCTTCAGGTTCTGCTTCTGCTTCTTCGGATTCTTATGCTTCTGCTTCTCCTGCTTCTGCTTCTTCTGCTTCCCCTCCTTCTCTTTCTGCTTCTCCTTCTGTTTCTGCTTCCCTTTTGCTTCTGCTTCTTGTCCTTCTCCTGTTTCTTCTGCTTCTGCTTCTCCTGCTTCTGCTTTTTCTGCTTTTCCTGCTTCTCTTTCTGCTTCTGCTTCTCCTTCGGCTTCTGCTCCTTCTCCTTCTTCTGTTTCTTCTTCTTCTGTTTCTCCCGCTTCTGCTTCTTCTGCTTCTCCTGCTTCTCGTTTGGCTTCTCTTCGTCGGCTTCTCTTTCTACTTCTGCTTCTGCTTCTTCTGCTTCTGCTTCTTCCCTTTAGTTCTTCTCCTTCTGCTTCTGCTTCTTCTGCTTCTCCTGCTTCTCCTTCTGCATCTCCTTCTGCTTGTGCTTTTCCTTGTGCTTCTTCTTCTGCTTCTGCTTCTCCTTCTCCTTCTTCGACTTCTCCGTCTGCTTCTGCTTCTTCTGCTTTTCCTGATTCTCTTTCTGCTTCTCCTTCTGCTTCTCCTTCTGTTTCTCCTTTTCCTTCTCGTTCTTCTGCTATTTCTTGTGCTTCTTTTTCTGCTTCTACATCTTCAGCTTCTTCTGCTACTGCTTCTGTTTTTTCTGCTTCTCCTTCTGCTTCTCCCTCTGCTTTTGCTTCTCTTTCTGCTTCTGCTTCTCCTTCTGCTTCTCCAGATTCTGCTTCTTCTGCTTCTCCTGCTTCTCCTTCTGCTTCTGCTTCTTCTGCTTTTCCTGATTCTCTTTCTGCTTCTCCTTCTGCTTCTTCTGTTTCTCCTTCTCCTTCTCGTTCTTCTGCTATTTCTTGTGCTTCTTTTTCTGCTTCTACATCTTCAGCTTCTTCTGCTACTGCTTCTGTTTCTCCTGTTTCTTATGCTTCTCTTTCTCCTTCTTCTGCTTCTCTTTCTGCTTCTGCTTCTTCTGATTCTCCAACTTCTCCTTCTCCTTCTCCTTCTGTTTCTGCTTCTCTTTCTCCTTCTGCTTCTCCTTCTGCTTCACCTTCTGCTGCTCCTTCTCCTTCTTCTTTTTCTCCCTCTGCTTCGGCTTCTGCATCTTATGCTTCTTTATTTCTTCTGCTTCTGCTTCTCCTGCTTCTGCTTCTTATGCTTCTAATGCTTCTTCTTCTGCTTCTGCTTCTTCTGATTCTTCTGCTTCTACTTCTCTTTCTGCTTCTGCTTCTCCTGCTTGTTTTTCTGCTTCCTCTACTGCTTCTCCTTCTGCGGCTTCTTCTACTTCTCTTTCTGCTTCTCTTTTTGCTTCTCTTTCTGCTTCTGCTTCTGCTTCTTCTGTTTCTCCTGCCTGAATTTCTGGTTCTACTTCTTCTGCTGCTTCTCCTTCTGCTTCTGCTTCTCCTTCTGCTTCAGTTTCTGCTTCTCTACTTCTTCTCTTTCGGCTTCTCCTGCTTCTGCAACTTGTGCTTCTCCTGCTTCTCTTTCTGCTTCTCATTACGCTTCTGCTTGTCCTTCTGCTTCTCCTCCTTCTCCTTCTCCTACTTCTGCTTCTCCTTCAGCTTCTGCTTCTCCTGCTTCTCCTTCTGCATCTCCTTCTGCTTGTGCTTGTCCTTATGCTTCTTCTTCTGCCTCTGCTTCTCCTTCTCCTTCTTTTGCTTCTCCTTTTGCTTCGGCTTCTTCTGCTTTTCCTGCTTCTCCTTCTGCTTCTGCTTATGCTGCTTCTCCTGCTTCTCCTTCTGCATCTTCTTCTGCTTCTGCTTCTGCTTCTCCTTCTGATTCTCCTTCTGCTTCTGCATCTTCTGCTTCTTCTGCTACTGCCTCTGCTTCTTCTGTTTCTTCTGCTTCTCCTTCTGCTTTTGCTTCTCTTTCTGCTTCTGCTTCTCCTTCTGCTCTTCCAGATTCTGCTTCTTCTGCTTCTCTGCTTCTAATTTTGCTTCACGTTCTGCTTCTGCTTCTTCGGCTTCTTCTGCTTCTGCT
>NW_012302084.1:0-3242 GCF_000151885.1 Dipodomys ordii | reverse complement strand
GCAGAAAGAGAAGCAGAAACAGAAGGAGAACAAAATTTAGAAGCAGGAGAATCAGAAGAAGCAGAAGTAGAAGCAGAAAGAGGAGAAGAACGAGAAGCAGAAGTAGAATCAGAAGAAACAGAAGAAGAAGAAACAGAAGCAAAAGAAACAGAAGAAGAAGAGCAGAAGCAGAAGGAGAAGCAGAAGCAGAAGGAGAAGCAGAAAGAGAAGCAGGAGAAGCAGAAGAAGCAGCAGCAGGAGAAGCAGAAGAAACAGGAGAAGCCGAAGAAGCAGAAGCAGAATCTGAAGCAGAAGGAGAAACAGAAGAAGCACAATTTAAAACATAAGCAGAAGAAACAGAAATAGTAGAATAAGCAGAAGCAGAAGCAGCAGGAAAAGCAGAAGAAGAAGATGGGGAAGGCGAAAGAGGAATATTAGGTGTAGGAGAAGCAAAAGGATAAGCAGAAGCAGAAAGAGACGCAGAAGGAGAAGCAGCAAGAGAAGTAGGAGAAGCAGGAGAAGCAGAAGCAGGAGAAGCAGAATAAACAGAAGACGCAGAAGCAGAATGAGAAGCAGAAGGAGAAATTGAAGCAGAAGCAGAAGGAGAAACAGAAGCAGAAGGAGAAGCAGAAGAAGGAGAAGGAGAAGGAGAAGCAGAAAGAGAAGCCGAACGAGAAGCAGGAGAAGCAGAAGCAGGAGAAGCAGAAACAGAAGAAACAGAAGAAGGAGAAGAAACAGAAGGAGAAGCAGAAACAGAAGAAAAAGCAGAAAGAGAAGCAGGAGAAGCAGAAGAAGCAGCAGCAGGAGAAGCAAAAGCAGAAGCAGAACCTGAAGCAGAAGGAGAAGCAGGAGAAGCAGAATCTGGAGAAGCATAAGGAGAAGCAGAAGCAGAAAGAGAAGCAAAAGCAGAAGGAGAAGCAGAACTAGAAGCAGAAGAAACAGAAGAAGCAGAGGCAGTAGCAGAAGAAGCAGAAGATGCAGAAGCTTAAGGAGAAGCAGAAGGAAAAGCAGAAGAACGAGAAGGAGAAGGAGAAGGAGAAACAGAAGGAGAAGCAGAAAGAGCAGCAGAAGGAGGAGCAGGAGATGCAGAAACAGGAGGAGCATAAGCAGAACATACAGGAGAAGGACAAGAAGCAGAAGCAGAAGGAGAAGCAGATACAGAAGGAGAAGCAGAAAGAGAAGGAGGGGAAGCAGAAGAAGCTGAAGCAGGAGAAGCAGAAGCATAAGAATCCGAAGAAGCAGAAGGAGAACCTGAAGCAGAAGGAGAAGCAGGAGAAGCAGAAGAAGTAGAATCTGGAGAAGCAGAAGGAGAAGCAGAAGCAGAAAGAGAATCAAAAGCAGAAGGAGAAGCAGAAGAAACAGAAGAAGTAGAAGCAGTAGCAGTTGTAGCAGAAGCAGAACGAGAAGCAGAAGGAAAAGCAGAAGAACAAGAAGGAGAAGGAGAAACAGAAGGAGAAGCAGTAGGAGAATAAGAAGGAGAAGCAGAAGAAGGAGAAGCAGAAGCAGAAGAAGATGCAGAAGGAGAAGCAGAAGAAGCAGAAGATGAAGGAGAAGCAGAAGTAGGAGAAGGAGAAGGAGGAGAAGCAGAAGCAGAAGGAGAAGCAGAAGCGGAATGAGAAGCAGAAAGAGAAGCAGGAGAAGCACAAGAAGCAGAAGCAGGAGAGGCCGAAAGAGAAGAAGCAGAAGAAGCAGAATCAGAATCAGAAGTAGAAGCAGAAGCAGAAGGAGAAGCAGCAGAAGAAGTAGAATCAGAAATTCAGGCAGGAGAAACAGAAGAAGCAGAAGCAGAAGCAGAAGGCGAAGCAAAAAGAGAAGGAGAAGGAGAAGGAGAAGTAGAAGAAGCAGCAGAAGGAGAAGCAGCAGAAGAAACAGAAAAACAAGCAGGAGAAGCAGAAGCACAAAGAGAAGTAGAAGCAGAAGAAGCAGAAAAAGAAGAAGAAGCAGTAGAAGCATAAGAAGCAGAAGCAGGAGAAGCAGAAGCAGAAGATAAAAAGAAGCATAAGAAACAGAAGCAGAGGGAGAAACAGAAGAAGGAGAAAGAGCAGCAGAAGGTGAAGCAGAAGGAGATGCAGAAGCAGAAAGAGAAGCAGAAACAGAAGGAGAAGAAGAAGGAGAATTTGGAGAATCAGAAGAAGCAGAAGCAGAAGCTGAAAGAGAAGGAGAAGAAGGAGAAGGAGATGCAGAAGGAGAAGGACAAGCAGGAGAAGCAGAAGAAGCAGAAGCGGGAGGAGCAGAAGAAGAAGAAGAAACAGAAGAAAGAGAAGGAGCAGAAGGAGAAGCAGAAGCAGAAGGAGAAGCAGAAAGAGAAGCAGAAGAAGCAGAAGAAGCAGTAGCAGGAGAAGCAGAAGCAGAAGAAACAGAAGAGGCCCAAGAAGCAGAAGGAGAACCTGAAGCAGAAGAAGCAGAAGCAGCAGAAGCTGGAAAAGCAGAAGCAGAAGAAACAGAACAAGCAGAAGAAGCAGAACGAAAAGCAGAAGAAGAAGAAGAAGGAGAAAGAGAAGGAGTAGGAGTAGGAGGAGCAGAAGGAGAATGAGAAGCAGAAAGAGAAGCAGAAGGAGAAGCAGAAGGAGAAACAGAAGAAGCAGGAGAAGGAGAAGCAGAATGAGAAGCACAAGAAGGAGAAATTGAAAGAGAAGGAGAATGAGACGGAGAAGCAGAAGGAGAAGTAGGAGAAGCAGAAGAAGAAGAAGCAGGAGAAGCAGAAGCAGAAGAAACAGAAGAAGGAGAAGAGCAGAAGCAGAAACAGACGGAGAAGCAGAATCAAAAGGAGAAACAGAAGAAGCAGAAGCTGAAGCAGAAGAAGAAGCAACAGAAAAAGCAGAAGAAGCAGAAGAAGAAGCAGCAGGAGAAGCAGAAGAAGAAGAAGGAGAAGGAGAAGCAGAAAGAGAAGCAGAAGCAGAAAGAGAAGCAGAAACAGAAGGAGAACAAGAAATAGAAGCAGGAGAATCAGAAGAAGCAGAAGTAGAAGCAGAAAGAGGAGAAGAACGAGAAGCAGAAGTAGAATCAGAAGAAACAGAAGAAGAAGAAACAGAAGCAAAAGAAACAGAAGAAGAAGAGCAGAAGCAGAAGGAGAAGCAGAAGCAGAAGTAGAAGCAGAAAGAGAAGCAGGAGAAGCAGAAGAAGCAGCAGCAGGAGAAGCAGAAGAAACGGAGAAGCCGAAGAAGCGAAGCGAATCTGAAGCGAAGGAGAAACGAAGAAGCACAATTAAATCATAAGCAGAAGAAACAGAAATAGTAGAATAAGCAGAAGCAGAAGCAGCATGA
>NW_012302083.1:0-3242 GCF_000151885.1 Dipodomys ordii | reverse complement strand
TGGAGAAGCAGAAGGAGAAGCAAAAGGAGAAGCAGAAGCAGAAAGAGAATCAAAAGCAGAAGGAGAAGCAGAAGAAACAGAAGAAATAGAAGCAGTAGCAGGTGTAGCAGAAGCAGAAGGAGAAGCAGAAGGAAAAGCAGAAGAACAAGAAGGAGAAGGGAAACAGAAGGACAAGCAGTAGGAGAATAAGATGGAGAAGCAGAAGAAGGAGAAGCAGAAGCAGAAGAAGATGCAGAAGGAGAAGCAGAAGAAGCAGAAGCAGAAGGAGAAGCAGGAAAAACAGAAGAAGCAGAAGCAAAAGGAGAAGCAAAAGAAGGAGAAGGAGAAGAAGAAGCAGAAGCATAAGGACAAGCACAAGCAGAAGGAGGTGCAGAAGGAGAAGCAGGAGTAGCAGAAGAAGCAGAAGCTGAAGGAGAAGCAGAAGTAGGAGAAGGTGAAGGAGGAGAAGCAGAAGGAGAAGCAGAATGAGAAGCAGAAAGAGAAGCAGGAGAAGGACAAGAAGCAGAAGCAGGAGAAGCCGAAAGAGAAGAAGCAGAAGAAGCCGAAACATTAGCAGAAGGAGAAGCAGAAGCAGAAGGAGAAGCAGCAGAAGAAGTAGAACCAGAAATTCAGGCAGGAGAAACAGAAGAAGCAGAAGCAGAAGCAGAAGGAGAAGCAAAAAGAGAAGCACAAGGAGTAGTAAAAGAAGCAGCAGAAGGAGAAGCAGCAGAAGAAGCAGAAAAACAAGCAGGAGAAGCAGAAGCAGAAAGAGAAGTAGAAGCAGAAGAAGCAGAACCAGAAGAAGAAGCAGTAGAAGCATAAGAAGCAGAAGCAGGAGAAGCAGAGCAGAAGAAAAAGAAGAAGCATAAGAAGCAGAAATAGAAGCAGAGGGAGAAACAGAAGAAGAGAAGGAGCAGCAGAAGGTGAAGCAGAAGGAGATGCAGAAGCAGAAAGAGAAGCAGAAACAGAAGGAGAAGTTGGAGAATCAGAAGAAGCATTAGCAGAAAGAGAAGCAGAAGAGGGAGAAGGAGAAGCAGAAGCAGAAGGACAATCAGGAGAAGCAGAAGAAGCAGAAGCGGGAGAAGCAGAAGAAGAAGAAGAAACAGAAGAAGGAGAAGGAGCAGAAGGAGAAGCAAAAGCAGAAGGAGAAGCAGAAATAGAAACAGAAGCAGAAGAAGCAGTTGCAGGAGAAGCAGAAGCAGAAGAAACAGAAGAAGCTGAAGAAGCAGAAGGAGAACCTGAAGCAGAAGGAGAAGCAGAAGCATCAGAAGCTGGAAAAGCAGAAGCAGAAGATACAGAACAAGCAGAAGAAGCAGAAGCAGAACGAGAAGCAGAAGAATAAGAAGGAGAAAGAGAAGGATTAGGAGTAGGAGGAGCAGAAGCAGAATTAGAAGCAGAAAGAGAAGTAGAAGGAGAAGCAGAAGGAGAAACAGAAGAAGCAGAAGCAGGAGAAGCAGAAGCAGAAGCAGAATGAGAAGCACAAGAAGGAGAAATTGAAGTAGAAGGAGAATGAGACGGAGAAGCAGAAGGAGAAGTAGGAGAAGCAGAAGAAGGAGAAGCAGGAGAAGCATAAGCAGAAGAAACAGAAGAAGGAGAAGAGCAGAAGCAGAAGGAGAAACAGAAGCAGAAGGAGAAGCAGAAGAAGCAGAAGCTGAAGCCGAAGAAACTGAAAAAGCAGAAAAAGAAGAAGAAGCAGAAGAAGAAGAAGCAGGAAAAGCAGAAGAAGAAGAAGGAGAAGGAGAAAGAGAAGGATTAGGAGTAGGAGAAACAGACGGATAAGCAGAAGCAGAAAGAGAAGGAGAAGGAGAAGGAGAAGCAAGAGAAGCAGAAGAAGCAGAAGCAGGAGAAGCAGAAGCAGAATGAAAAGCAGAAGAAGGAGAAATTAAAACAGAAGAAGATGCAGAAGGAGAAGCAGAAGCAGAAGCAGAAGGAGAAGCAGAAGAAGGAGAAGGAGAAGGAGTAGCAGAAGGATAAGAATAAAGAGAAACAGAAGGAGAAGCAGGAGAAGCAGGAGAAGCATAAGCAGAAGAAATAGAAGAAGGAGAAGAAGCAGAAAGAGAAGCAGAAACAGAAGGAGAAGCAGAAATAGAAGCAGAAGAAGCCGAAGAAGCAGAAGCAGAACCTGAAGCGTAAGGAGAAGCAGAAGAAGCAGAATCTGGAGAAGAAGAAGGAGAACCAGAAGGAGAAGCAGAAGCAGAAAGAGAAGCAAAAGCAGAAGGAGAAGCAGAAGCAGTAGCAGAAGAAGCTGAAGATGCAGAAGCAGAAAGAGAAGCAGAAGGAATAGCAGAGAACGAGAAGGAGAAAGAAGAAACAGAAGGAGAAGAAGAAGGAGAAGCAGAAAGGAGAATCAGGAAAGGCAGAAGAAGCAGAATCAGACGGAGAAGCAGAAAGAAGGAGAAGGAGAAGCAGAAGCAGAAGAAGAAGCAGACGGAAAAGCACAAGCAGAAGGAGAGGCAGAAGGAGAAGCAGGAGAAGCAGAAGAAGCAGAAGCAGAAGGAGAGAAGAAGTAGAAGAAGCAGAATCCGAAGAAGCAGAAGCAGAAGTAGAAAGAGAAGCTGACGAAGAGAAGCAGAACGAGAAGCAGGAGAAGCAGAAGAAGCAGAAGCGGGAGAAGCAGAAGAAACAGAAGAAGGAGAAGGAGCAGAAGCAGAAGGAGAAGGAAAAGCAGAAGGAGAAGCAGAAAGAGAAGCAGGAAAAGCAGAAGAAGCAGGAGAAGCAGAAACAGAAGGAGAAGCAGAAAGAGGCGGGGAAGCAGAAGAAGCAAAAGCAGGAGAAGCAGAAGCATAAGAATCCGAAGAAGCAGAAGCAGAACCTGAAGCAAAAGCGGAAGCAAGAGAAGCAGAAGAAGCAGAATCTGGAGAAGCTGAATGAGAAGCTGAAGGAGAAGCAGAAGCTGAAAGAGAATCAAAAGCAGAAGGAGACGCAGAAGAAACAGAAGAAGCAGTAGCAGTTGCAGCAGAAGCAGAAGGAGAAGCAGAAAGAAAAGCAGAAGAATGAGAAGGAGAAGGAGAAACAGAAGGAGAAGCAGAAGGAGAATCAGAAGGAGAAGCACAAGAAGCAGAAGGAGAAGCAGAAGCAGAAGAAGCAGAAGGAGAAGCACAAGGAGAAACAGAAGCAGAAGAAGCAGCAGAAGGAGAAGCAGAAGCAGAAGAAGATGCAGAAGGAGAAGCAGGAGAAGCAGAAGAAGCAGAAGCAGAAGGAGAAGTAGAAGTAGGAGAAGGAAGAGCCGCAGAAGAAATAGGAGAAGCAGAAGCAGAATGTGA
>NW_012302082.1:0-3243 GCF_000151885.1 Dipodomys ordii | reverse complement strand
TCAGAAGAAGAAGAAGATGAAGAAGAAGAAGAAGAAGAACAAGGAGAAGGAGATTTGAGAAGGAGAAGGAGAAGGAGAAGGAGAAGGAGAAGCAGAGAGAGAAGCAGGAGAAAAAGAAGGAAAATGAAAAAGAGAAGGATTAGGAGTAGGAGAAGCAGAAGGATAAGCAGAAGCAGAAGTAGAAGAAGAAGGAGAAGCAGAAGGAGAAACAGAAGAAGCAGAAGCATGAGAAGCAGAAGAAGCAGAAGCAGAAGAAAAAGAATAAGCAAAAGAAGCAGAAGGAGTGTAAGAAACAGAAGAAGGAGAAGGAGTAGCAGAAAGAGAAGCAGAAGCAGAAGGAGAAAGAGTAGAAGTAGAAGCAGAAGAAGCTGAAGCAGGAGAAGCAGAAGAAGAAGAAGCAGCAAAAGGAGAAGAAGGAGCAAAAGGAGAAGGAGAAGCAGGAGAAGCAGAAGCAGAAGAGGAAGAAGCAGAAGGAGAAGCAGAAGGAGAAGCAGAAAGAGAAGCAGAAGAAGCAGAAGCAGGAGAAGCAGAAGCAGAAGAAAAAGAAGAAGCATGAGAAGCAGAAGCAGAGGGAGAAGGAGAAGATGTAGAAGCGGAAGGAGAAGCAGAAGGAAAAGCAGAAGAACGAGAAGGAGAAGGAGAAACAGAAGGAGAAGCAGAAGGAGAGGCAGAGGGAGAAGCCGAAGGAGAAGCAGGAAAAGCACAAGAAGCAGAAGCAAAAGGTGAACCAAAAGAAGCAGGAGAAGCAGAAGCAGAAGAAGAAGCATAAGAACAAGCACAAGCAGAAGGGGATGCAGAAGGAGAAGCAGGAGAAGAAAAAGGTGAACCAAAAGAAGCAGGAGAAGCAGAAGCAGAAGAAGAAGCATAAGAACAAGCACAAGCAGAAGGAGATGCAGAAGGAGAAGCAGGAGAAGCTGAAGAAGCAGAAGCTGAAGGAGAAGCAGAAGTAGGAGAAGGAGAAGGAGAAGGAGGAGAAGCAGAAGCAGAAGGAGAAGCAGAAGCAGAATGAGTAGCAGAAAGAGAAGCAGGAGAAGCACAAGAAGCAGATGCAGGAGAACCCGAAAGAGAAGAATAAGAAGAAGCAGAAACAGAAGCAGGAGAAGCTAAGAAGCAGAAGCAACTGAAGCAGAAGCAAAAGAAACAGAAGAAGCATAAGTAGCAGAAGCAAAAGCAGAAGTAGAAGCAGAAGAACGAGAAGGAGAAAGAGAAATATAAGGAGAAGCAGAAGGAGAAGCAGAAGCAGAAGGAGAAGCAGAAGTAAGAGAAGGAGAAGGAAGAGCATCAGAAGCAATAGGAGAAGCCGAAGGAGAAGCAGAATGAGAAATGAGAAGCAGAAAGAGAAGCAGTAGATGCAGAAGAAGCGGGAAAAGCAGAAGCAAAAGAAAGAGAAGAAGAAGAAGAAGAAGAAGAAGAAGAAGAAGAAGAAGAAGAAGAAGAAGAAGAAGAAGAAGAAGAAGAAGAAGAAGAAGAAGAAGAAGAAGAAGGAGAAGGAGAAGGAGAAGGAGAAGGAGAAGGAGAAGGAGAAGAAGAAGAAGAAGAAGAAGCAAAAGGAGAAGAAGGAGCAAAATGAGAAGGAGAAGCAGGAGAAGCAGAAGCAGAAGAGGAAGAAGCAGAAGGAGAACAGAAGGAGAAGCAGAAAGAGAAGCAGGAGAAGCAGAAGCAGGAGAAGCAGGAGAAGGAGAAGCAGAAGAAAAAGAAGAAGCATGAGAAGCAGAAGCAGAGGGAGAAGGAGAAGGTGTAGAAGCAGAAGGAGAAGCAGAAGGAAAAGCAGAAGCACGAGAAGGAGAAGGAGAAACAGAAGGAGAAGCAGAAGGAGAGGCAGAGTGAGAAGCCGAAGGAGTAGCAGGAAAAGCACAAGAAGCAGAAGCAAAAGGTGAACCAAAAGAAGCAGGAGAAGCAAAAGCAGAAGAAGAAGCATAAGAACAAGCACAAGCAGAAGGAGATGCAGAAGGAGAAGCAGGAGAAGCAGAAGAAGCAGAAGCTGAAGGAGAAGCAGAAATAGGAGAAGGAGAAGGAGAAGGAGGAGAAGCATAAGCAGAAGGAGAAGCAGAAGCAGAATGAGTAGCAGAAAGAGAAGCAGGAGAAGCACAAGAAGCAGAAGCAGGAGAACCCGAAAGAGAAGAAGAAGAAGAAGCAGAAAAAGAAGCAGGAGAAGCAGGAGAAGCTAAGAACCAGAAGCAACTGAAGCAGAAGCAAAAGAAGCAGAAGAATCATAAGTAGCAGAAGCAAAAGTAGAAGTAGGAGCAGAAGAACGGGAAGGAGAAAGAGAAATATAAGGAGAAGCAGAAGGAGAAGCAGAAGCAAAAGGAGAAGCAGAAGTAGGAGAAGGAGAAGGAAGAGCAGCAGAAGCAACATGAGAAGCAGAAGGAGAAGCAGAAGCAGAATGAGAAGCAGAAAGAGAAGCAGTAGAAGCAGAAGAAGCAGGAAAAGCAGAAGCAGAAGAAAGAGAAGAAGAAGAAAAAGAAGAAGAAGAAGAAGAAGAAGAAGAAGAAGAAGAAGAAGAAGAAGAAGAAGAAGAAGAAGAAGAAGAAGAAGAAGAAGAAGCATAAGGAGAAGCATAAGGAGAAGCATAAGGAGAAGCATAAGGAGAAGCAGAAGAAGAAGCAGTAGAAGCAGAAGAAGCAGAAGCAAGAGAAGCAGAAGCAGAAGGAAAAGAATAAGCATAAGAAGCAGAATCAGAAGGAGAAGCAGAAGGAGAAGGAGCAGCAGAAGGAGAAGCAGAAGCAGAAAGAGAAGCAGAAACAGCAGGAGAACAAGAAGGAGAAGCAGGAGAATCAGAAGAAGTATAAGTAGAAGCAGAAAGAGAAGGAGAAGAAGGAGAAGCAGAAGTAGAATCAGAAGAAACAGAAGAAGAAGAAGCAGAAGAAACAGAAGCAAAAGAAACAGAAGAAGGAGAAGAGCAGAAACAGAAGCAGAAGGAGAAGCAGAAGAAGAAGGAGAAGCAGAAAGAGAAGCAGGAGAAGCAGAAGAAGCAGGAGAAGCAGAAACAGAAGAAACAGGAGAAGCCGAAGAAGCAGAAGCAAAAGAAACGGGAGAAGCCGAAGAAGCAGAAGCAGAATCTGAAGCAGGAGAAACAGAAGAAGCACAATCTGAAGCAGAAGCAGAAGAAACAGAAATAGTAGAATAAACAGAAGCAGAAGCAGCAGGAGAAGCAGAAGAAGAAGAAGGAGAAGGCAAAAGAGAAGGAATAGGAGTAGGAGAAGCAGAAGGATAAGCAGAAGCAGAAAGAGAAGCAGAAGGAGA
>NW_012302081.1:0-3243 GCF_000151885.1 Dipodomys ordii | reverse complement strand
CCGCTCTGTCCCGCTGTGCCCCCACTGTGTCCCGTTGTGTCCACAGATGTGTACCACGCTGTGTAACGCTGTGTCCCCGCTGTATCGACGCTGTGTCCCGCTGGGTCCCGCTGGGTCCTCGCTGGGTCCACCGCTGTGTCCCACTGTTTCCACCGCTGTGTCCCGCTGTATCCCCCGCTCTCTCCCCCTGTGTCCACTGCTGTGTCCCGCTGTTTCGCCCGCTGTGTCCCGCTGTGTCCTCGCTGTGTCCCCCGTTCTGTCCCCCGCTGTGTCTCACGCTTTGTCCCCGCTGTGTCCCACTGTCTTCCGCTGTGTCCCGCTGTGCCCCCACTGTGTCCCGTTGTGTCCACAGCTGTGTACCACGCTGTGTAACGCTGTGTCCCCGCAGTATCGACGCTGTGTCCCGCTGGGTCCCGCTGTGTCCTCGCTGTGTTCACGGCTGTGTCCCGCAGTGTCCCCCCCTGTGTCCCCCGCTGTGTCCTCGCTGTGTTCCCCGCTGTGTCCCGCTGTGTCTTCGCTGGGTCCCCCACTGTGTCCCGCTGTGTCCCTCGCTGTGTCCCGCTGTGTCCCGCTCTGTCCCTGCTCTGTCCCGCTGTGTCCTGCTGTGTCCTCGCTGTGTCCCCCGCTGTCTCCCACTCTGTCCCCCGCTACGTCTCATGATTTGTCCTCGCTGTGTCCCACTGTGTCCTGCTGTGCCCCCACTGTGTCCCGTTGTGTCCACAGATGTGTACCACGCTGTGTAACGCTGTATCCCCGCTGTATCGACTCTGTGTCCCGCTGGGTCCCGCTGTGTCCTCGCTCTGTTCCCCACTGTGTCCCGCAGTGTCCCCCGCTGTGTCCCCCACTCTGTCCTCGCTGTGTCCCCCGCTGTGTCCCGCTGTGTCCTCGCTGGGTCCTCCGCTGTGTCCCGCTGTGTCCTCGCTGGGTACCCCGCTGTGTCCCGCTGTGTCCTTGCTAGTTCCCGCGCTGTGTCCCGCTGTGTCCTCGCTGTGTCCCCCGCTGTGTCCCGCTGTGTCCCGCTGTGTTCCGCTCTGTCCCTGCTGTGTCCCGCTGTGTCCTGCTGTGTCTTCGATGTGTCCCCCGCTGTCTCCCGCTCTGTCCCCCGCTTCGTCTCACGATTTGTCCTCGCTGTGTCCCACTGTGTCCCGCTGTGTCCCGCTGTGCCCCCACTGTGTCCCGTTATGTCCACATATGTGTACCACGCTGTGTAACGCTGTATCCCCGCTGTATCGACGCTGTGTCCCGTTGTGTCCTCGCTGTGTTCCCCGCTGTGTCCCGCTCTGTCCCGCTCTGTCCCTGCTGTGTGCCGCTGTGCCCTGCTGTGTCCTCCCTGTGTCCCCCGCTGTCTCCCGCTCTGTCCCCCGCTGTATCTCACGATTTGTCTTCGCTTTGTCCCACTGTGTCCCGCTGTGTCCCGCTGTGCCCCCACTGTGTCCCCTTGTGTCCACAGATGTGTACCACAATGTGTAACGCTGTATCCCCGCTGTATCTACGCTGTATCCCGCTGGGTCCCGCTGTGTCCCGCTGTGTCCCCCGGTGTGTCCCCTGCTGTTTTCCTGTCTGTGTCCCCCGCTGTGTCCTGCTGTGTCCTCGCTGGTCCCCCCGCTGTTTCCCGCTGGGTACCCCGCTGTGTCCCTCTGTGCCCCTGCTGTGTACGCTGCTTTGTCCCGCTCTGTTCCCCGCTGGGTCTCGCTGTGTCCCCCGCTGTGTCCCGCTGTGTCCTCGCTGTGTCGCGCTCTGTCTCCCTCTTGTTCCCGCTGTGTCCCGCGCTGTCCCTTGGTGTCCCACTTTGTCCCCCGCTGTGTCCGCCGCTGAGTCCCCGCTGTGTCATCGCTGTGTCCCGCTCTGTCCTCCCTGTGTCCCCCGCTGTGTCCCGCTGTGTCCCCCGCTGTGTCCCGCTGTGTCTACTGCTGTGTTCCTACTGTGTCCAACTGTGTCCCGCTGTGTCCCCCTGTGTCCTCAATGTGTCCCACGCTGTGTTCCGCTGAGTACTTGCTGTGTCCCCCGCTGTGTCCTCGCTGTGTCCCCCGCTGTCTCCCGCTCTGTCCCCCGCTGTGTCTCACGCTTTATCCCGTCTGTGTCCCACTCTGTCCCGCTGTGTCCCGCTGTGTCCACCACTGTGTCGCTTTGTGTCCCCAGCTGTGTAACCCGCTGTGTAACGCTGTGAATCCCGCTGTATCGAGGCTGTGTCCCGCTGGGTCCCGCTGTGTCCTTGCTCTGTTATTCGTGGTGTCCCCCTCTGTCCCCCGCTGTGTCCCCCGCTCTGTCCTACTGTGTCCCCCGCTGTGTCTTCTTGTGTCCTACTGTGTCCCGTGGTGTCCCGCTTTTTTCCCACTATGTCCCCTGCTGAGTCCCCTCTGTGTCCCCGCTGTGTCCAGCTGTGTCCTCGCTGTGTCCTCTGCTGTCTCCCGCTTTGTCCTACGCTGTGTCCTACTGTGTCCCAATGTGTCCCTGCAGTGTCCCCCGCTGTGTCCCGCTGTGTCCTGCTCTGTCCCCCGCTGTGCTGTGTCCCGCTGTGTCCCCGCTGTGTCCCGCTGTGTCCCCCGCTGTGTCCCGCTGTGTCCTGCTGTGCCCCGCTCTGTCCCCGCTGTATTGACGCTGTGTCCCGGTGTGTCCTGCTGTGTCCGCGCTGTGTTCCCGGCTGTGTCCCGTTGTGTACCCCTCTGTTTCCCCCGCTGTGTCCCGCTGTGTCCCTCTGTGTACCCCGCTGTGTCCAGCTTTGTCCCTGCTGTGTCTCGCTGTGTCCCACGCTCTGTCCCCCTCTGTTTCCCGCTCTGTCCCCCTTTGTGTCCCGCTGTGTTCCCAGCTGTGTCCCACTGTGTCCCCGCAGGGTCACTGCTGTTTCCCGCTGTGTCCCGCTGTGTTCCGTGGTGTCCCTCTTTGTCTCCCGCTGTGTCCCCCGCTGAGTCCCCGCTGTGTCCCGCTGTGTCCTCGCTGTGTCCCCCGCTGTCTCCCGCTCTGTCCCCCGCTGTGTCTCACGCTTTGTCCCCGCTGTGTCCCACTGTGTCCCGCTGTGTTCCGCTGTGCCCCCACTGTATTTCGTTGTGTCCACAGCTGTGTACCACGCTGTGTAACGCTGTGTGCCCGCTGTATCTACGCTGTGTCCCGCTGATTCACGCTGGGTCCTCGCTGTGTCTCCCGCTGTATCCCGCTGTGTCCCCCGCTGTGTCCCGCTGTGTCCCCCGCTGAGTCCCCGCTGTGTCACCGCTGTGTCCCGCTGTTCCTCGCTGTGCCCCTGCTGTC
>NW_012302080.1:0-3243 GCF_000151885.1 Dipodomys ordii | reverse complement strand
TATGTCCCACTGTGTCCCCCGCTGAGTCCCCGCTGTGTCACCGCTGTGTCCCGCTGTTTCCTTGCTGTGTCCCCTGCTGTCTCCCTCTCTGCCCCCGCTGTGTCTCACGCTTTGTCCCTGCTGTGTCCCACTGTGTCCCGCTGTGTCCGGCTGTGCCCCCACTGTGTCCCGTTGTGTCCACAGTGTGTACCACGCTGTGTAACGCTGCGTCCCCGCTGTATCGATGCTGTGTCCCACTGTGTCCCGCTGTGTCCTCGCTGTGTTCCCCAACTGTGTCCCGCTGTGTCCCCCGCTGTGTCCCCCGCTGTGTCCTCGTGTCCCCTGTTGTTCCCGCTGTGTCCTCACTGGGTAGCCCACTGTGTCCCACTGTGTCCTCCGCTGTGTACCACGCTGTGTAACTCTGTGTGCCCGGTGTATCGATGCTGGGTCCCGCTGTGTCCACGCGGTGTCCTCGCTGTGTTCCCCGCTGTGTCCTGCTGTGTCCCCCGCTGTGTTCCCCGCTGTGTCCCCCTGTGTCCCCCGCTGTGTCCTGCTGTGTCTTCGCTGGGTCTCCCGCTGGGTCCCGCTGTGTCCCCCGCTGTGTCCCGCTGTGTCCCGCTGTGTCCTCGCTGTGTCCCCCGCTGTGTCCCGCTGTGTCCCCCTTGTGTCCCCCGCTGTGTCCCACTGTGTCCCGCTGTGTCCCCCGCTGTGTCCGCTGCTGTGTCCTGCTATGTCCCCCGCTGTGTCACCAATGTGTCCCGCTGTGTCCTCGCTGTGTCCCGCTGTGTCTCGCTGTGCCCCCACTCTGTCCCGTTGTGTCCACAGCTGGGTACCACGCTGTGTAACACTGTGTCCCTGCTGTATCGACGCTGTGTCCTGCTGGGTCCCGCTGTGTCCTCGCTGAGTTCCCCGCTGTGTCCCGCTGTGTCCCCAGCTGTGTCCCCCGCTGTGTCTCGCTGTGTCCTAGCTGGGTCCCCTGCTGTGTCCCGCTGTGTCCCCTGCTGTGTTCCGCTGTGTCCCGCTATATCCCGCTTGGTCCCTGCTGTGTCCCCGCTGTGTGCCCGGCTGTGTCCTGCTGTGTACTACGTTGTGTCCAGCTGTGTCACCGCTGCGTCTCTCTTTGGCCCCTTTCTGTCTCCGCTGTTCCCCGCTGTGTCCCGCTGTGTCCCGCTGTGTCCCCCGCTTTGTCCCGCTGAGTCCCCTCTGTGTCGCCGCTGTGTCCCGCTGTGTCCTCGCTGTGTCCCCCGCTGTCTTCCGCTTTGTCTCCGCTGTGTCCCTAGCTGTGTAGCGCTGTGTCCCGCTGTGTACCCCGCTGTGTCCCACTATGTTCCCGCAGTGTCCCCGCTGTGTCCCGCTGTGTCCCTCTGTGTCCTCGCTGTGTCCCCCGCAGTGTCCCGTTGTGTACCCAGCTGTACACCCCGCTGTGTCCTGCTGAGTCCCCGCTGTAACGACGCTGGGTCCCTCTGGGTCCCGCTATGTCTTCCCTGTGTTCCCCGCTGTGTCCCGCTGTGTCCCCCGCTGTGTCCCGCTGTGTCCCCAGCTGTGCACCCCGCTGTGTCTCGCTGTGTTCCCGCTGTATCGACGCTGTGTCCCGCTTGATCCTGTTGTGTCCTCGCTGTGTTCCCCGCTTTATCCCGCTGTGTACCCCTCTGCGTCCCTCGCTGTGTCCCGCTGTGTCCCGATGTGTACTGCTGTGTCCCCCGCTGCGTCCCGCTGTGTCCCTGCTGTGTCCCAATGTGTCCTCGCTGTGTCCCCCACTGTGTCCCGCTGTGTCCCCCCTGTGTCCCCCGCTGTGTCCCTCTGTGTCCCGCTGTGTCCCTCGCTGTGTTCCCCGCTGTGTCCCCCGCTGTGTCCCCCGCAGTGTCAGCGCTTTGTCCCGCTGTGTCCTCGCTGTGTCCCCTGCTGTCTCCCGCTCTGTACCCCGCTGTGTCTCAAGCTTTTGTCCCCGCTGTGTCCCACTGTGTCTCGCTGTGTCCCGCTGTGCCCCCACTGTGTCCCGTTGTGTTCACAGCTGTGTACCACGCTGTGTAACGCTGTGTCCCCGCTGTATCGACGCTGTGTCGCCCTGGGTCCCGCTGTGTCCTCGCTGTGTTCCCCGCTGTGTCCCGCTGTTTCCGCCACTGTGTCCCGCTGTGTCTACGGCTGTGTCCCCGCTGTGTCCCGCTGTGTCCTCGCTGTGTCCTCGCTGTGTCCCACGCTGTGTTCCGCTGTGTCCTCGCTTTTTTCCCCGCTGTGTCCTGCTGTGTCCCTGCCATATCGACGCTGGGTTCACCTGGGTCCCGCTGTGTCTTCCCTGTGTCCCCCGCTGCGTCCCACTGTGTCCCGCTGTGTCCCGCTGTGCCCCCACTGTGTCCCATTGTGTTCACAGCTGTGTACCACGCTGTGTAACGCTGTGTCCCCGCTGTATCGACGCTGTGTACCGCTGGGTCCCGCTGTGTCCTCGCTGTGTTCCCCGCTGGGTCCCGCTGTGTTCCCCGCTCTGTCCCTATGTGTCCCACGGTTTGTCCCCCTGTGTCCCCGCAGTTTCCCCGCTGTGTCCCGCTGTTTCCCACTGTGTTCTGTGGTGTCCCGCTTTGTCCCCCGCTGTGTCCCCCGGTGAGTCGCCGCTCTGTCCCCGCTTTGTCCCGCTGAGTCCTCCATGTGTCCCCCGCTGTGTCCCGCAGTGTCCAGCTCTGTCCCCCGCTGTGTCCCCCGCTGTGTCCCCGCAGTGTCAGTGCTGTGTCCTGCTGTGTCCTCGCTGTGTCCCCCGCTGTCTCCCGCTGTGTCCCCCGCTGTGTCCCGGTGTGTCCCCCGCTGTGCCCTGCAGTGTCCCGCTCTGTCCCGCTGTGTCCTCGCTGTGTCCCCGCTGTGTCCCCCGCTGTCTCCAGCTCTGTCCCCTGCTGTGTCTCACGCTTTGTCCCCGCTGTGTCCCACTGCGTCCCGCTGTGTCCCGCTGTGCCCCCACTGTGTCCCGTTGTGTCCACAGCTTTGTAACATGCTGTGTAACACTGTGTCTCCGCTGTATCTACGTTGTGTCCCGCTGGGTGCCGCTGTGTCCTCGCTGTGTTCCCCGCTGTGTCCAGCTGTTTCCCCCACTGTGTCCCCCACTGTGTCCTCGCTGTGTCCCCCGCTGTGTCCCGCTGTGTCCCGCTGTGTCCTCGCTATGTCCCGCTCTGTGTCCCGCTGTGTCCCCCGCCGTGTCCCGCTGTGTCCCGCTGTGTCCCGCTGCGTCCCCGCTGTGTCCCGCTGTGTCCCGCTTTGTCCCCCACTGTCCCGCAGTGACCC
>NW_012302079.1:0-3243 GCF_000151885.1 Dipodomys ordii | reverse complement strand
CTTGCTGTGTCCCGCTGTGTCCCGCAGTGTCCCCAGCTGTGTCCCGCTGTGTCACCGCTGTGTCCCGCTTTGTCCTCGCTGTGTCCCCTGCTGTGTCCCGCTTTGTGCCTGCTGTGTACCCCGCTGTGTCCCTCTGTGTCCCGCGCTGTGTCCCGCTGTGTCCCCTGCTGTGTCCCCACTGTGTCACGGTGTGTTTCGCTGTGTCCGGCTGTGTCCTCGCTCTGTCTCCCTCAGTGTCCAGCTGTGTCTTCCCTGTGACCCCCACTGTGTTCCTCTGAGTCCCCTGCTGTGTCCCGCTGTGTCCTACTGTGTCCCGTGGTGTCCCGCTTTTTCCCCTCTATGTCCCCTGCTGTGTCCCCTCTGTGTCCCGCTGTGTCCCTTCTCTGTCCCCCGCTGTCCACCGCTGTGTCCCCCGGCTGTGTCCCGCAGTGTCCCTGCTGTGTCCCGCTGTGTCCTACTGTGTCCCGTGGTGTCCCGCTTTTTCCCCTCTATGTCCCCTGCTGAGTCCCCTCTGTGTCCCCGCTGTGTCCAGCTGTGTCCTCGCTGTGTCCTCCGCTGTCTCCGCTTTGTCCCACGCTGTGTCCTACTGTGTCCCACTGTGTCTCTGCTGTGTCCCCCGCTGTGTCCCGCTGTGTCCCACTGTGTCCCCCGCTGTGACCTGCTGGGTCCCGCTGGGTCCCTGCTGTGTCCCTGCTGTGTCCAGCTGTGTCCCCCCTGTGTCCCGTTGTGTCCCGCTGTGTCCCGCTGTGTCCACTGCTGTGTCCCCGCAGGTTCACCGCTGTTTCACGCTGTGTCCGGCTGTGTTCCGTGGTGTCCCGCTTTGTCCCCCGCTGTGTCCCGCTGTGTCCACTGCTGGGTCCCCGCTGGGTCCCGCTGTGTCCCCCGCTGTGCCCTGCAGTGTCCCGATGTGTCCCGCTGTGTCCTCGCTGTGTCCCACTGTGTCCCCGCTCTTTCCCCGCTGGGTCCTGCTGTTTCCCACTGTGTCCTGTCGTGTCCCGATTTGTCTCCCGCTATGTCCCCTGCTGAGTCCCCTCTGTGTCCCCGCTGTGTCCCGCTGTATCCCCCGCTGTGTCCCGCTGTGTCCCCCGCTGTGTCCAGCTGTGTCCCGCTATGTCCCCCGCTGTGTCCCGCTGTGTCCCCGCAGGTTCACCGCTGTTTCACGCTGTGTCCCGCTGTGTTCCGTGGTTTCCCGCTTTGTCCCCCGCTGTGGCCCCCTGAGCCACCTCTGTGTCCCCGCTGTGTCCCGCTGTGTCCTCGCTGTGTGCGCCTCTGTGTCCTCGCTGTGTCCGCCTCTGTCTCCCGCTCTGTCCACCGCTGTGTCTCACGCTTTGTCCCCGCTGGGTCCCGCTGTGTCCCGCTCTGTTCTCCACTGTGTCCCCCGCTGAGTCCTCTATGTTTCGCCACTGTGTCCCGCTGTGTCCTCGCTGTGTCCCCTGCTATCTCCCGCTTTGTCCCACGATGTGTCCCGCTGTGTCCCGCTGTGTCCCGCTGTGTCCTCGCTGTGTCCCTGGCTGTGTCCTGCTGTGTTCCCGCTGTGTCCCAAGCTGTGGCCCGCTGTGTCCTGCTGGGTGCCCGCTGTGTCCCCGCTGTGTCGTCTCTGTGTCCCGCTGTGTCTACTGCTGTGTCCCCACTGTGTCCCGCTGTGTCCAAAGCTGTGTCCCGCTGTGTCCTCGTTGTTTCCCACGCTGTGTTCTGCTGTGTCCTCGCTGTGTCCCCCGCTGAGTCCCGTTGTGTACCCAGCTGTGTACCCCGTTGTGTCCCGCTGTGTCCCCGCTGTATCGACGCTGTGTCCCGCTGTGTCCCGCTGTGTCCTCGCTGTGTTCCCCGCTGTGTCCCGCTGTTTACCCCTCTGTGTCCCCCGCTGTGTTCCCCACTGTGTCCCCCGCTGTGTCCCTATGTGTCCCACGCTTTGTCCCCCTGTGTCCCCGCCATTTCTCCGCTGTGTCCCGCTGTTTCCCACTGTGTTCTGTGGTGTCCCACTTTGTCCCCCGCTGTGTCCCCCGGTGAATCGCCGCTGTGTCCCCGCTTTGTCCCGCTGAGTCCTCCATGTGTCCCCCGCTGTGTCCCGCTGTGTCCCCCGCTGTGTCCCGCTGTGTCCACTGCTGGGACCCGGCTGTGTCTCGCTGTGTCCCGCTGTGTCCTCACTGTGTCCCACTCTGTGTTCCGCTGTGTCCTCGCTGTGTCCCCCGCTGTGTCCCGCTGTGTCCCCCGCTGTGCCCTGCAGTGTCCCGCTCTGTCCCGCTGTGTCCTCGCTGTGTCCCGCTGTGTCCCGCTGTGTCCCCCACTGTTTCCCCTGCTGTGTCCGGCTGTGTCCCACACTGTGTCCCAATCTGTCCCCCTCTGTGTCCCGCTGTGTCCCCCGCTGTGTCCCACAGTGTCCCCGCAGTGTCACTGCTGTTTTCTGCTGTGTCCCGCTGTGTTCCGTGGTGTCCCTCTTTGTCTCCTGCTGTGTCCCCCGCTGTGTCCCACTTCATCCCGCTGTGTCCCGCTGTGCCCCCACTGTATCCCATTGTGTCCACAGCTTTGTATCATGCTGTGTAACGCTGTGTCTCCGCTGTATCGACGCTGTGTCCCGCTGGGTCCCACTGTGTCCTCGCTGTGTTCCCCGCTGTGTCCAGCTGTTTCCCCCACTCTGTCCCCCACTGTGTCCTCGCTCTGTCCCCCGCTGTGTCCCTCTGTGTCCCGCTGTGTCCTCGCTGTGTCCCCCTCTGTTTCCCGCTGTGTCCCCCGCTGTGTCCCGCTGTGTCCTGCTGTGTCCTGCTGCGTCCCCGCTGTGTCCCGCTGTGTCCCGCTTTGTCCCCCACTGTGTCCCGCAGTGACCCCGCTGTGTCCCGCTGTGTCCCACTGTGTCCCGTAGTGTCCCGCTTTGTCCCCCGCTGTGTCCCCGGCTGAGTCTCGCTGTGTCCCCACTGTGTCTTTTCTGTGTCCCCGGCTGTGTCCTGCTCTGTTCCCCACTGTGTCTCCCGTTTTTGTCCCCGCTGTGCCCCACTGTGTCCCGCTGTGTCCCGCTGTGTCCCAAACTGTGTCCCGTTGTGTCAACGGCTGTGTACCCTGCGGTGTCCCTGCTGTATCGACGCTGTGTCTCGCTGGGTCCTGCTGTGTCTCTCCCTGTGTTCCCCACTGTGTCCCGCTGTGTCCCCCGCAGTGTCACTCGCTGTGTCCCCGGCTGTGTCCCGCTGTGTCCCCCGCTTTATCCTTGCTGTGTCCACGCTGGGTCCCGCTGGGTCCCGCAGTGTCCCCCGC
>NW_012302078.1:0-3243 GCF_000151885.1 Dipodomys ordii | reverse complement strand
TCAGTTGTAGCAGAAGCAGAAGGAGAAGCAGAAGGAAAAGCAGAAGAACAAGATAGGAGAAGGAGAAACAGAAGGAGAAGCAGAAAAAGAAGCAGGTAAAGCAGAATAAGAAGAAGCAGAAGGAGAATCAGAAGAAGAAGCAGAAGAAGGAGAAGGAGAAGCAGAAGCAGAAGAAGATGCAGAAGGAGAAGCAGGAGAAGCAGAAGCAGAAGGAGAAGCAGGAAAAGCAGAAGAAGCCGAAGCAAAAGGAGAAGCAAAAGAAGGAGAAGGAGAAGCAGAGGCAGAAGAAGAAGCATAAGGACAAGCACAAGCAGAAGGAGATGCAGAAGGAGAAGCAGGAGAAGCAGAAGAAGCAGAAGCTGAAGAAGAAGCAGAAGTAGGAGAAGGAGAAGGAGGAGAAGCAGAAGGACAAGCAGAAGCGGAAACAGAAGCAGAAAGAGAAGCAGGAGAAGCACAAGATGCAGAAGCAGGAGAAGCCGAAAGAGAAGAAGTAGAAGAAGCAGAAAATGAAACAGAAGGAGAAGCAGAAGCAGAAGGAGAAGCAGCAGAAGAAGTAGAACCAGAAATTCAGGCAGGAGAAACAGAAGAAACAGAAGCAGAAGCATTAGGAGAAGCAAAAAGAGAAGCAGAAAGAGAAGTAGAAGAAGCAGCAGAAGGAGAAGCAGCAGAAGAAGCAGAAAAACAAGCAGGAGAAGCAGAAGCAGAAAGAGAAGTAGAAGCAGAAGAATCAGAAGAAGCAAAAACAGAAGAAGAAGCAGTAGAAGCATAAGAAGCAGAAGCAGGAGAAGCAGAAGCAGAAGAAATAAAGAAGCATAAGATGCAGAAGCCGAAGCAGAGGTAGAAAAAGAAGAAGGAGAAGGAGCAGAAGAAGATGAAGCAGAAGGAGATACAGAAGGAGAAAGAGAAGCAGAAACAGAAGGAGAAGGAGAAGGAGAAGTTGGAGAATCAGAAGAAGCAGAAGCAGAAGCAGAAAGAGAAGCAGAAGAAGGAGAAGGAGAAGCAGAAGCAGAAGGAGAAGCAGAAGAAGCAGAAGCAGGAGAAGCAGCAGCAGAAGAAGAAACAGAAGAAGGAGAAGGAGCAGAAGGAGAAGCAGAAGGAGAAGCAGAAAGAGAAGCAGAAGAAGCAGTAGCAGGAGAAGCAGAAGCAGAAGAAACAGAAGCAGCCCAAGAACCATAAGGAGAACCTGAAGCAGAAGGAGAAGCAGAAGCAGCAGAAGCTGGAAAAGCAGAAGCAGAAGAAATAGAACAGGCAGAAGAAGCATTAGCAGAAGCAGAACGAGAAGCTGAAGAAGAAGAAGGAGGAAGAGAAGGAGTAGGAGTAGGAGGAGCAGAAGCATAATTAGAAGCAGAAAGAGAAGCAGAAGGAGAAACAGAAGAAGCAGAAACAGGAGTAGCAGAAGCAGAAGCAGAATGAGAAACACAAGAAGGAGAAATTGAAGGAGAAGGAGAATGAGACGGAGAAGCAGAAAGAGAAGTAGGAGAAGCAGAAGAAGAAGAAGCAGGAGAAGCAGAAGCAGAAGAAACAGAAGAAGGAGAAGAGCAGAAGCAGAAGCAGAAGGGGAAGCAGAAGCAGAAGGAGAAGAAGAAGAAGCAGAAGCTGAAGCAGAATAATAAGAAACAGAAAAAGCAGAAGAAGCAGAAGAAGAAGAAGCAGGAGAAGCAGAAGAAGAAGAAGGAGAAGGAGAACGAGAAGTATTAGGAGTAGGAGAAACAGAAGGATAAGCAGAAGCAGAAAGAGAAGGAGAATGAGAAGGAGAAGCAGAAGCAGAATGAAAAGCAGAAGAAGGAGAAATTGAAACAGAAGAAGATGCAGAATAAGAGGCAGAAGCAGAAGCAGAAGGAGAAGCAGAAGAAGGAGAAGGAGAAGCAGAAGGATAAGCATAAAGAGAAACAGAAGGAGAAGCAGGAGAAGCAGAAGCAGGAGAAGCAGAAGCAGAAGAAAGAAAAGAAGCAGAAGCAGAAGCAGAAAGAGAAGTAGAAACAGAAGGAGAAGCAGAAATAGAAGCAGAAGAAGCCGAAGAAGCAGAAGCAGAACCTGAAGCACAAGGAGAAGCAGGAGAAGCAGAAGAAGCAGAATCTGGAGAAGAAGAAGGAGAACCAGAAGGAGAAGCAGAAGCAGAAAGAGAAGCAAAAGCAGAAGGAGAAGCAGAAGGAGAAACAGAAGAGGCAGAAGCAATAGCAGAAGAAGCTGAAGATGCAGAAGCAGAAAGAGAAGCAGAAGGAATAGCAGAAGAACGAGAAGGAGAAGGAGAAACAGAAGGAGAAACAGAAGGAGAAGCAGAAAGAGAATCAGGAAAAGCAGAAGAAGCAGAAGCAGACGGAGAAGCAGAAGAAGAAGAAACAGAAGAAGGAGAAGGAGCAGAAGCAGAAGGAGAAGCAGAAAGAGATGCAGGAAAAGCAGAAGAATCAGAAGCAGGAGAAGCAAAAGCAGAAGAAACAGGAGAAGGTCAAGAAGCAGAAGCAATAGGAGAAGCAGAAACAGAAGGAGAAGCAGAAAGAAAAGGAGGGGAAGCAGAAGAAGCAGCAGCAGGAGAAGCAGAAGCATAAGAATCCGAAGAAGCAGAAGCAGAACCTGAAGCAGAAGGAGAAGCAGGAGATGCAGAAGAAGGAGAATCTGGAGAAGCAGAATGTCACGCTGAAGGAGAAGCAGAAGCAGAGAGAGAATCAAAAGCAGAAGGAGAAGCAGAAGAAACAGAAGAAGCAGAAGCAGTAGCAGTTGCAGCAGAAGCAGAAGGAGAAGCAGAAGGAAAAGCAGAAGCACGAGAAGGAGTAGGAGAAACAGAAGCAGAAGCAGAAGGAGAATCAGAAGGAGAAGCAGAAGGAGCAGAAGGAGAAGCAGAAGGAGAAGCAGAAACAGAAGAAGCAGCAGAAGGAGAAGCAGAGGCAGAAGAAGATGCGGAAGGAGAAGCAGGAGAAGCAGAAGAAGCAGAAGCTGAAGGAGAAGTATAAGTAGTAGAAGGAGAAGGAAGAGCAGCAGAAGCAATAAAAGAAGCAGAAGGAGAAGCAGAAGCAGAATGAGAAGCAGAATGAGAAGCAGAGAAACAGAAGATGCAGGAATAGCAGAAGCAGAAGAAAGAGAGAGATGATGATGATGATGATTATGATGATGATGATGATGATGAGATGAGAGGATGATGATGATGATGATGATTATGAGGATGATGATGATGATGATGATTATGATTATTATGATGATCATGATGATGGAGATGACAGGATATGAGCTTGAAGAGAAAAGAGAAGG
>NW_012302077.1:0-3243 GCF_000151885.1 Dipodomys ordii | reverse complement strand
CAGCGTGACACAGCAGACACAGCGGGAAATAAGCCGGGGACACAGCGAAGACACAGCGGCACAGAATGGGGGACACAGCAAAGGACACAGTGGGACACAGCGGGGGACACAGCGAGACATAGCTGGGGACACAGCGGGGGACACAGAGGGACACAGGGGGACACAGCGGGGGACACAGGGAGGACACAGCGGGACACAGCGGGGCACATAGCGAGGACACATTGGGACACAGCGGGGACACAGCGGGACTCAGCGGGGCACAGCAGTACACAGCGGGACACACCGGGACACAGCGGGGACACAGCAGGGACACAGCGGGGGACACAGCGGGACACAGTGGGGGACACAGGGAGGACACAGCGGGACCCAGGTGAACCCAGCGTCGATATGGCAGGGACACAGCAGGACACAGCGGGGAAAAAAGCGAGGACACAGCGGGACACAGCGGGGACACAGCCGTAGACACAGCGGGACACAGTAGCGGACACAGCGGGACACAGCGGGGAACACAGCGAGGACACAGCGGGACCCAGGGCGACACAGCGTCGATACATCGGGGACACAGCTTTACACAGCGTGGTACACAGCTGTGAACAAAACGGGACACAGTGGGGGCACAGCGGGACACAGCGGGACACAGTGGGACGCAGCAGGGACAAAGCTTGAGACACAGCGGGGTACAGAGCGGGAGACCGCGGGGGACACAGCGAGGACACAGCAGTACACAGCGCTGACACTGCAGGGCACACAGCGGTACACAGCGGGGAACACAGTGGGGGACACAGCGGGACACAGAGGGACACAGCGGGGGACACAGGGGGACACAGCGGGACATAGTGGGGGACACAGCGAGGTCACATTGGGACACAGCAGGGACACAGCGGGACGCAGCGGGGGACACAGCAGTACACATCGGGACACAGCGGGACACAGCGAGGGACGCAGAGGGGTACACAGCGGGATAAAGCGGGGAACACAGCGAGGACACAACGGGATCAAGCGGGACACAGCGTCGATACAGCGGGAACACAGCGGGACACAGCGGGGTACACAGCTGGGGACACAGCGGTACACAGCGGGGAACACAGGGAAGACAAAGCGGGACCCAGCGGGACCCAGCGTCATTACAGCGGGGACTCAGCGGGACACAGCGGGGTGTACAGCTGGGTACACAACGGGACACTGCGGGGACACAGCGAGGACACAGAGGGACACAGCGGGACACTGCGGGAACATAGTGGGACACAGCGGGGTACACAGCGGGACACAGTGCTACACAGCTAGGGACACAGGGGGGACAAAGCGGCAGACAGCGGGGGACACAGCGAGGACACAGCGGGACACAGCGGCGACATAGAGGGGACTCAGCGGGACAAAGCGGGGGACACAGCGGGACACAGCGGGACACAGCGGGAAACAGCGGAGACAGAGAGGGGCCAAAGAGAGACGCAGCGGTGACACAGCTGGACACAACGTAGTACACAGCAGGACACAGCCGGGCACACAGCGGGGACACAGCAGGGACCAAGCGGGACATAGCGGGACACAGCGGAACACAGCAGGGGACACAGCGGGACACAGCAGGGGACCCAGCTAGGACACAGCGGACACAGCGGGGGACACAGCTGGGGACACAGCGGGACACAGCGGGGAACTCAGCGAGGACACAGCGGGACCCAGCAGGACACAGCGTCGATACAGCAGGGACACAGTGTTACACAGCGTGGTACCCAGCTGTGGACACAACGGGACAGAGTGGGGGCACAGCGAGACACAGCGGGACACAGCGAGGACACAGCGGGACACATTGGTGACACAGCGGGGGACACAGCAGGACACATCAGCGGACACAGCGGGGGACACAGCGGGACACAGCGCGACACAGCGGGGACACAATGGGGACACAGCAGGACACAGCAGGGGACACAGCGAGGACACAGCGGAACATAGCGGGGGACACAGAGAGGACACAGCGGGACACAGCGAGACAAAGTGGGACACAGCGTGGACACAGCAGTAGACACAGCGGGACATAGCAGGGGACACAGCTGGGGACACAACGGGACACAGCAGGGGACACAGCGAGGACAGAGCGGGACACAGCGGGACACAGCGGGGACACAGCGTCGATACAGCGGGGACACATCGAGACCCCGCGGGCAACACAGGAAGGAAACAGCGGGACCCAGTGGGACACAGCATCGATACAGCGGGACACAACGGGGTACACAGCTGGGGACACAACAGGACAAAGCGGGGGACAAAGCGGTACACAGCGGGACATAGCGGGGGACAAAGCGGGACCCAACTGGAGACCCAGTGAGGAAACAGCGGGACACAGCGGGGGACACAGGGGGACACAGCGGGGGACACAGCGGGACACAGCGGGGAATACAGCGAGGACACAGCGGCACACAGCATGGGACACAGCAAGGACACAGTGGGACACAGCGGGGGACACAGCGGGACATAGCGGGGGACACAGCGGGGGACACAGCGGGACACAGCGGGACACCGCGGGGGACACATGGAGGACACAGCGGGTCACAGCGGGGGACAGAGCGAGGACACATTGGGACACATTGGGACACAGCGTGATTCAGCGGGGGACACAGCAGCATAGAGCGGGACAAAGCGGGACACAGCGGGGACACAGCAGAGACACAGCGGGGGACAGAGCGGTACACAGCGGGGGACACAGGGATGACAGACCAGGACCCTGCGGGACCCAGCGTGGATACACAGGGACCCAGATGGACCCAGCGGGACACAGCGGGGACACAGCAGTAGACACAACGGGACACAGCGTTGGACAAAGGGAGGACACAGCGGGACACAGCGGGACCCAGCGTCGATACTGCAGGGACACAGCGGGACACAGTGGGGTACACAGCTGGGGACACAGCAAGGACACAGCGGGACACAGCGGGACACAGCGGGGACACTGCGGGAACATAGCAGGACACAGCGGGGTACACAGCGGGACACAGCGGGACACAGCTGGGGACACAGCGGGGAAACAGCGGGACACAGCGGAACACAGCGGGAGTCAAAGCGGGAGACAGCGGGGGACACAGCGAGGACACAGGGGGACACAGCGGCGACACAGAGGGGACTCAGCGGGGGACACAGCGTGGGACAAAGTGGGACACCACGGGACACACTGTTACACAGCGGGACACAGCGGGGACACTGCTGGACACAGAAGGAGAAAGCGGGGGACACAGCGGGACACAGCGGTGA
>NW_012302076.1:0-3243 GCF_000151885.1 Dipodomys ordii | reverse complement strand
GAGAAGGAGAAGGAGAAGAAGAAGGAGAAGGAGAAGCAGTAGAAGCAGAAGAAGCAGAAGCAGGAGAAGCAGAAGCAGAAGAAAAGGAATAAGCATAAGAAGCAGAATCAGAGGGAGAAGAAGAAGAAGGAGAAGCAGAAGCAGAAGAAGCAGCAGAAGGAGAAGCAGAAGCAGAAGAAGATGCAGAAAGAGAAGCAGGAGAAGCAGAAGAAGGAGAAGGAGAAGGCGAAAGAGAAGGATTAGGAGTAGGAGAAGCAAAAGTTTAAGCAGAAGCAGAAAGAGACGCAGAAGGAGAAGCAGCACGAAAAGTAGGAGAAGCAGGAGAAGCAGAAGAAGGAGAAGCAGAAGAAGGAGAAGCAGAAGAAACAGAAGACGCAGAAGCAGAATGAGAAGCAGAAGGAGAAATTGAAGCAGAAGCAGAAGCAGAAGGAGAAGCAGAACCAGAAGGAGAAGCAGAAGAAGGAGAAGGAGAAGCAGAAAGAGAAGCAGAAAGAGAATCAGCACGAGTTTTAGGAGAACCAGGAGAAGCAGAAGCAGGAGAAGCAGAAGAAACTGAAGATGCAGAAGCAGTATGAGAAGCAGAAGGAGAAATTGAAGTAGAAGCAGAAGGAGAAGCAGAAGCAGAAGGAGAAGCAGAAGAAGGATAAGGAGAAGCAGAAAGAGAAGCAGAAAGAGAAGCAGCACGAGAAGTAGGAGAAGCAGGAGAAGCAGAAGCAGGAGAAGCAGAAGAAACAGAAGACGCAGAAGCAGAATGAGAAGCAGAAGGAGAAATTGAAGCAGAAGCAGAAGCAGAAGGAGAAGCAGAAGCAGAAGGAGAAGTAGAAGAAGGAGAAGGAGAAGCAGAAAGAGAAGCATAATGAGAATCAGGAAAAGCAGAAGCAGGAGAAGCAGAAGCAGAAGAAACATAGGAAGGAGAAGAAGCAGAAGGAGAAGCAGAAAGAGAAGGAAAAGCAGAAAGTGAAGCAGGAGAAGCAGAAGAAGCAGCAGCAGGAGAAGCAGAAGCAGAAGAAGCCGAAGAAGCAGAAGCAGAACTTGAAGCAGAAGGAGAAGCAGGAGAAGCAGAAGAAGCAGAATCTGGAGAAGCAGAAGGAAAAGCAGAAGCAGAAAGAGAAGCAAAAGCAGAAGGAGAAGCAGAAGAAGAAGCAGAAGAAACAGAAGAAGCAGAGGCAGTAGCAGAAGAAGCAGAAGATGCAGAAGCAGAAGGAGAAGCAGAAGCAGTACTAGAAGCAGAAGAAGGAGAAGCATAAAGAGAAACAGAAGGAGAAGCAGGAGAAGCAGAAGCAGGAGAAGCAGAATCAGAAGAAATAGAAGAAGGAGAAGAAGCAGAAGCAGAAAGAGAAGCAGAAACAGAAGGAGAAGCAGAAAAAGAAGCAGAAGAAGCCGAAGAAGCAAAAGCAGAACCTAAAGCAGAAGGAGAAGCAGGAGAAGCAGAAGAAGCAGAATCTGGAGAAGAAGAAGGAGAACCAGAAGGAGAAGCAGAAGCAGAAAGAGAAGCAAAGGCAGAAGGAGAAGCAGAAGAAACAGAAGAAGCAGAATCAGTAGCAGAAGAAGCTGAAGATGCAGAAGCAGAAAGAGAAGCAGAAGGAATAGCAGAAGAACGAGAAGGAGAAATAGAAGGAGAAGCAGAAGGAGAAGCAGGAAAAGCAGACGAAACAGAAGCAGACGGAGAAGCAGAAGAAGGAGAAGGAGAAGCCGGAGCAGAAGAAGAAGCAGAAGGAAAAGCACAAGCAGAAGGAGATTCAGAAGGAGAAGCAGGAAATGCAGAAGACGCAGAAGCAGAAGGAGAAGAAGAAGGAGAAGAATCAGAATCAGAAGAAGCAGAAGCAGAAATAGAAAGAGAAGCCGACGAAGAGAAGCAGAACGTGAAGAAGGAGAAGTTGAAGAAGCACAAGCGGGAGAAGCAGAAGAAGAAGAAACAGAAGAAGGAGAAGGAGCAGAAGCAGAAGGAGAAGCAGATAGTGAAGCAGGAAAAGCTGATGAAGCAGAAGCAGGAGAAGCAGAAGGAGAAGAAACAGGAGAAGGACAAGAAGCAGAAAGAGAAGCAGTAGAAGCAGAAGAAGCAGGAAAAGCAGAAGCAGAAGAAAGAGAAGAAGAAGAAGACGAAGAAGAAGAAGAAAAAGAAGCAGCATAAAGAGAAGCATAAGGAGAAGTATAAGGAGAAGCAGTAGAAGCAGAAGAAGCAGATGCAGGAGAAGCTGAAGCAGAAGAAAAAGAATAAGCAAAAGAAGCAGAAGCAGAAGCAGTGAGAGAAGCAGAAGAAGGAGAAGGAGAAGGAGCAGCAGAAGGAGAAGCAGAAGCAGAAAGAGAAGCAGAAACAGAAGGAGAACAAGAAGGAGAAGCAGGAGAATCAGAAGAAGCAGAAAGAGAAGGAGAAGAAGGAGAAGCAGAAGTAGAATCCGAAGAAACAGAAGAAGAAGAAGAAGAAGAAGAAACAGAAGCAAAAGAAACAGAAGAAGGAGAAGAGCAGAAGCAGAAGCAGAAGGAGAAGCAGAAGTAGAAGCAGAAAGAGAAGCAGGAGAACCAGAAGAAGCAGGAGAAGCAGAAGCAGAAAAAACAGGAGAAGCCGAAGAAGCAGAAGCAGAATCTGAAGCAGAAGGAGAAACAGAAGAAGCACAATCTGAAGCAGAAGCAGAAGAAACAGAAATAGTAGAATAAGCAGAAGCAGAAGCACCAGGACAAGCAGAAGAACAAGAAAGAGAAGGCGAAAGAGAAGGATTAGGAGTAGGAGAAGCAAAAGGATAAGCTGAAGCAGAAAGAGACGCAGAAGGAGAAGCAGCACGAGAAGTAGGAGAAGCAGGAGAAGCAGAAGTAGGAGAAGCAGAAGAAACAGAAGACACAGAAGCAGAATGAGAAGCAGAAGGAGAAATTGAAGCAGAAGGAGAAGAAGAAGCAGAAGGAGAAGCAGAAGAAAGAGAAGGAGAAGTAGAAGCAGAAAGAGAAGCAGAAAGAGCAGCACAACGAGAAGCACAACGAGAAGCAGGAGAAGCAGAAGCAGGAGAAGCAGAAGCAGAAGAAACATAAGAAGGAGAAGAAGCAGAAGCAGAACGAGAAGCAGAAACAGAAGGAAAAGCAGAAATAAAAGCAGGAGCAGCAGAAGAAGCAGCAGCAGGAGAAGCAGAAGCAGAAGAAGCCGAAGAAGCAGAAGCAGAACCTGAAGCATAAGGAGATACAGGAGAAGCAGAAGAAGCAGAATCTGGAGAAGCAGAAGGAGAAGCAGAAGCAGAAAGAGAAGCAAAAGCCAGA
>NW_012302075.1:0-1739 GCF_000151885.1 Dipodomys ordii | reverse complement strand
GGACGTAGTCGATATATGTCCTTGTTGTTCATATCATACCTCGCGTCTGGCCATGTTGTGAGATCAACATTATGTAGCTGTCTGCGCCTTTAGTCTCGGGTACTCTGATGTTTTCCTTCGAGGGTTCATGTTAAGAGAGATGCTGGGTCCACCTTATACTAATAGCCCATTAGAACTCCTTGGAGAATGTAAATAACGCCCGGCAAAACCCTGAGAAACGTGCTCATCATTATCATGAACCCCTCCCCCTCCGCAACACGTCGGCTGGCGGTCGAAACCCCGCCCTCCCCCCTCCCCGTCTTCATGGCTACGACAGAGGAAAAGCAAATGATGATAATAATGAATCATAACAACCTATATGTATGTGTATGTCAGAACTCTCACTCCCCACTGCCGGGTAGGTGAGGACTGACTGACTGAGTGAGTGACTGACCCGACCCGTGTTTTGCCCCTCCCGCCGCCCCATCCACCTTGTCGACGGCGAACGCGCGCCATCTAGTGGTGGTTTTGTGAATTGCAGTTTTCTCTCATGAAATGCATGGGGGAAAAAAAAGAACAAACAAACCACGCACTGACTGACTGAGAAAACCGGCCCAGGCTGGCTGGCCCCGAGAGAGACTGCCTTCTTTTCAGAGAAGGGGTGGGGTGGGGATGATGATGTGCCTCGTTGGAGTATGGGGCCCATGCATAGGCAGGCAGGCAGGCAGGCAGGTTCGGAGTGGGACCGTTGTGTGTTGGTGCGCCAGTACAGTAGCTCAAGCCCCAGGATTGACTGGCAAGTCGAGAGGATAAGGAGGGAGGGAGTGCGGGTGGGCGGGCGGGCGGGAGAGAGAATTCAAACGAGAGAGAGAGAGAGAGAGAGAGACAGACAGACAGACAGACAGACAGAGACAAAGAGAGACACAGAGAGAGAAATAGAGAAACAGAAACAGAGAGACAAGAGACAGAGACGTGGTGAATTGGTCCGGCTGGACTACATACATGCTCTGTCGTGTCCGATCTTTGAGTTTCCTCAAAGATGCACGCACGCACACACACAGATACACTGAGATGCCCTCTGCCCCCTCTTCTCTCCTCTCCAATTCCCCCGCCCCCTCCCCCCTCCCCCCCCCGTCAGGCACCAGAAATGAGATCCCTCCCCTTCGCCTATTGCGTCAATTACAAACAAAAGGCAGCGTGAGATTCAAGCAAATTTGTTTTATTTTGTTCCGAGGGTAGGGTTGTGGATTTTGGTGCGGGGGGGTGGTCGGAGGTCGTGGTCGTGGTCGAGTAATCGCCTGCGGGGGTGGGGGGGTGAGGATGGACGGTTACGCCACCTGCATGGATGGCTCGCGTTCCCCTCTGGCTGTCTGGTTGCCGCTGAGTGCTTCAGATATCACCATCCGGTCAGGAAGCAGGGGCTGGAAGATAAAGAGATATTAAAGAGATAATTAGGAGCAGGACTCCAGGGAAGCCCGAAGGCGGGGGAGGGGGCGGGGGGACGGGGAAATTTCTGTCTTAGTTTTGTATTCGTCTCTTCTGGAGTTGCCTGCTCTGAGAAGAAAAAACTGTGTACTGGATAGTAGTCAATCTGGTAGTAAGGGCAGGCCACATGAGGATTATTGAGAGCTACTCCCTAACGAGAATGAGAAAGCGTGGATATCACTTCCCGAATTTCAAAGCTAACTAAAGATGTCTCCAAACGGAACACGGAACCTATCCGATTCAATATGCCAACACATTGACTGAGTGGTGTGCGC
>NW_012302074.1:0-1504 GCF_000151885.1 Dipodomys ordii | reverse complement strand
TACTCGTCACCACAGAAGCTGGCACGGAGAGGCGGGAAGGGAAAGGAGGAACATCTACCATGGGGACGGAATGTAACAAGTGTTATCACTATGGGAAGGCAGCTGTGAGAATCTTAAGAAACTGATCACAGACGTATTCTTCGAACACATAACGGTTCAGCATCGAGTCAGAGCATTATATGGGAGAGAATGGTGGAGAGGAGGGGAGACGGATCTATCCAGGGAACGAGCGACTCCTCCCCCTCCCCCTCCCCCTCCGCAACACGTCGACTGGCGGTCGAAACCCCGCCCTCCCCCTTCCCCGTCGTCATGGCTACGACAGAGGAAAAGCAAATGATGATAATAATGAATCATAACAACCTATATGTATGTGTATGTCAGAACTCTCACTCCCCACTGCCGGGTAGGTGAGGACTGACTGACTGAGTGAGTGACTGACCCGACCCGTGTTTTGCCCCTCCCGCCGCCCCATCCACCTTGTCGACGGCGAACGCGCGCCATCTAGTGGTGGTTTTGTGAATTGCAGTTTTCTCTCATGAAATGCATGGGGGAAAAAAAGAACAAACAAACCACGCACTGACTGACTGAGAAAACCGGCCCAGGCTGGCTGGCCCCGAGAGAGACTGCCTTCTTTTCAGAGAAGGGGTGGGGTGGGGATGATGATGTGCCTCGTTGGAGTATGGGGCCCATGCATAGGCAGGCAGGCAGGCAGGCAGGCTCGGAGTGGGACCGTTGTGTGTTGGAGCGCCAGTACAGTAGCTCAAGCCCCAGGATTGACTGGCAAGGAGGGAGGGAATGCGGGAGGGGGGGCGGGCGGGAGAGAGAATTCAAACGAGAGAGAGAGAGAGACAGACAGACAGACAGACAGACAGACAGAGACAAAGAGAGACACAGAGAGAGAAATAGAGAAACAGAAACAGAGAGACAAGAGACAGAGACGTGGTGAATTGGTCCGGCTGGACTACATACATGCTCTGTCGCGTCCGATCTTTGAGTTTCCTCAAAGATGCACGCACGCACACACACAGATACACTGAGATGCCCTCTGCCCCCTCTTCTCTCCTCTCCAATTCCCCCGCCCCCTCCCCCCTCCCCCCCCGTCAGGCACCAGAAATGAGATCCCTCCCCTTCGCCTATTGCGTCAATTACAAACAAAAGGCAGCGTGAGATTCAAGCAAATTTGTTTTATTTTGTTCCAAGGGTAGGGTTGTGGATTTTGGTGCGGGGGGGGGGGGTCGGAGGTCGTGGTCGTGGTCGAGTAATCGCCTGCGGGGGGGGGTGAGGATGGACGGTTACGCCTCCTGCATGGATGGCTCGCGTTCCCCTCTGGCTGTCTGGTTGCCGCTGAGTGCTTCAGATATCACCATCCGGTCAGGAAGCAGGGGCTGGAAGATAAAGAGATATTAAAGAGATAATTAGGAGCAGGACTCCAGGGAAGCCCGAAGGCGGGGGGAGGGGGCATTCCATCTCTTCCTCTTCAACTACTTTTGAGTAGTTATTGTGT
>NW_012302073.1:0-3243 GCF_000151885.1 Dipodomys ordii | reverse complement strand
GGAGTGCAGAAGGAGAAGCAGGAGAAGCAGCAGAAGCAAAAGCAGAAGGAGAAACAGAAGTAGGAGACGGAGAAGGAGAAGGAAGGGCAGCAGAAGCAATAGGAGAAGCAGAAGGAGAAGCAGAAGCAGAATGAGAAGCAAAAAGAGAAGCAGTAGAAGCAGAAAAACCAGGAGAAGCAGAAGAAAGAGAAGAAGAAGAAGAAGAAGAAGAAGAAGAAGAAGAAGAAGAAGAAGAAGAAGAAGAAGAAGAAGAAGAAGAAGAAGAAGAAGAAGAAGAAGAAGAAGAAGAAGAAGGAGAAGGAGAAGCAGAAGAAGAAGAAGGAGAAGCAGAAGAAATAGAATAAGCAAAAGAAGCAGAAGCAGAAGCAGTGGGAGAAGCAGAAGAAGGAGAAGGAGAAGGAGAAGCTGAAGGAGAAGCAGAAGCAGAAAGAGAAGCAGAAAGAGAAGGAGAACAAACGGAGAAGCAGGAGAATCAGAAGAAGCAGAAGTAGAAACAGAAAGAGAAGTAGAAGAAGGACAAGCAGAAGTAGAATCAGAAGAAACAGAAGAAGAAGCAGAAGAAGAAACAGAAGCAAAAGAAACAGAAGAAGGAGAAGAGCAGAAGCAGAAGCCAAAGGAAAAGCAGAAGCAGAAGGAGAAGCAGGAGAAGCAGAAGCAGGAGAAGCTGAACAAGCAGGAGAAGCAGAAGCAGAAGAAACAGGAGAAGCCGAAGAAGCAGAAGCAGAATCTGAAGCAGAAGGAGAAACAGAAGAAGCACAATCTGAAGCAGAAGCAGAAGAAACAGAAAGAGTAGAATAAGCATAAGCAGAAGCACCAGGAGAAGCAGAAGAAGAAGAAGGAGAAGGCGAAAGAGAAGGATTAGGAGTAGGAGAAGCAAAAGGATAAGCAGAAGCAGAAAGAGACGCAGAAGGAGAAGCAGCACGAGAAGTAGGAGTAGCAGGAAAAGAAGAAGCAGGAGAAGCAGAAGAAACAAAAGGCGCAGAAGCAGAATGAGAAGCAGAAGGAGAAATTGAAGCAGAAGCAGAAGCAGAAGGAGAAGCAGAAGCAGAAGAAGAAGCAGAAGAAGGAGAAGGACAAGGAGAAGGAGAAAGAGAAGCAGAAAGAGAAGCAGAACGAGAAGCAGGAGAAGCAGAAGCTGGAGAAGCCGAAGCAGAAGAAACAGAAGAAGGGGAAGAAGCAGAAGCAGAAGGAGAAGCAGAAACAGAAGGAAAAGCAGAAAGAGAAGCAGGAGAAGCAGAAGAAGCAGCAGCAGGAGAAGCAGAAGAAGCCGAAAAAGCAAAAGCAGAACCTGAAGCAGAAGGAGAAGCAGGAGAAGCAGAAAAAGCAGAATCTGGAGAAGCAAAAGGAGAAGCAGAAGCAGAAAGAGAAGCAAAAGCAGAAGGAGAAGCAGAAGAAACAGAAGAAGCAGAGGCAGTATCAGAAGAAGCAGAAGATTCAGAAGCAGAAGGAGAAGCAGAAGGAAAAGCAGAAGAACTAGAAGGAGAAGGAGAAGGAGAAACAGGAGTAGAAGCAGAAAGAGAAGCAGAAGAAGGAGCAGTAGAAGGAAAAGCAACAGGAGAAACACAAAGAGCAGCAGAAGGAGAAGCAGGAAATGCAGAAACAGGAGAAGAACAAGCAGAAGAAACAGGAGAAGGACAAGAAGCAGAAGCAGAAGGAGAAGCAGAAAGAGAAGGAGGGGAAGCAGAAGAAGCAGAAGCATAAGAATCCGTAGAAGCAGAAGCAGAACCTGAAGCAGAAGGAGAAGCAGGAGAAGCAGAAGAAGCAGAATCTTTAGAAGCAGAATGAGAAGCAGAAGGAGAAGCAGAAGCAGAAAGAGAATCAAAAGCAGAAGGAGAAGCAGAAGAAACAGAAGAAGTAGAAGCAGTAGCAGTTGTAGCAGAAGCAGGAGGAAAAGCAGAAGGAAAAGCAGAAGAACAAGAAGGAGAAGGAGAAACAGAAGGAGAAGCAGAAGGAGAAGCAGAAAGAGAAGCAGGTAAAGCAGAAGAAGAAGAAGCAGAAGGAGAATCAGAAGGGGAAGCAGAAGAAGGAGAAGCAGAAGCAGAAGAAGATGCAGAAGGAGAAGCAGAAGCAGAAGCAGAAGGAGAAGCAGGAAAAGCAGAAGAAGCAGAAGCAAAAGGTGAAGCAAAAGAAGGAGAAGGAGAAGCAGAGGCAGAAGAAGAAGCATAAGGACAAGCAGAAGCAGAATTAGAAGCAGAAGGAGAAGCAGGAGAAGCAGAAGAAGCAGAAGCTGAAAGAGAAGCAGAAGTAGGAGAAGGAGGAGAAGCAGAAGCAGAAGGAGAAGCAGAAGCAGAATGAGAAGCAGAAAGAGAAGCAGGAGGAGGACAAGAAGCAGGAGAAGCCGAAAGAGAAGAAGCAGAAACAGAAGCAAAAAGAGAAGCAGCAGAAGAAGTAGAACCAGAAATTCAGGTATGAGAAACAGAAGAAGCAGAAGCAGAAGGAGAAGCAAAAAGAGAAGCAGAAGGATAAGTAGAAAAAGCAGCAGAAGAAGCAGAAAAACAAGTAGGAGAAGCAGAAGCAGAAAGAGAAGTAGAAGCAGAAGAAGCAGAAGAAGAAGCAGTAGAAGCATAAGAAGCAGAAGCAGGAGAAGCAGAACCAGAAGAAAAAGAAGAAGCATAAGAAGCAGAAGCAGAGGGAGAAACAGAAGAAGGAGAAGGAGCAGCAGAAGGTGAAGCAGAAGGAGATGCAGAAACAGAAAGAGAAGCAGAAATAGAAGGAGAAGAAGAAGGATAGTTGGAGAATCAGAAGAAGCAGAAGCAGAAAGAGAAGTAGAAGAAGGAGAAGGAGAAGCAGAAGCAGAGGAAAGGAAGGAGAAGCAGAAGAAGCAGAAGCGGGAGAAGCAGAAGAAGAAGAAGAAGAAGAAGAAGAAGAAGAAGAAGAAGAAGAAGAAGAAGAAGAAGAAGAAGAAGAAGAAGAAGAAGAAGAAGAAGAAGAAGAAGAAGAAGAAGAAGAAGAAACAGAAGAAGGAGAAGGAGCAGAAGGAGAAGCAGAAGCAAAAGGAGAAGCAGAAAGGGAAGCAGAAGAAGCAGTAGCAGGAGAAGCAGAAGCAGAAGAAACAGAAGAAGCCGAAGAAGCAGAATCATGACCTGAAGCAGAAGAAACAGAACAAGCAGAAGAAGCAGAAGCAGAAGCAGAACGAGAAGCAGAAGAAGAAGAAGGAGAAGGAGAAAGAGAAGGATTAGGAGTAGGAAGAGCAGAAGAAAAATCAGAAGCAGAACGAGAAGCAGAAGGAGCAGGAGAAGGAGA
>NW_012302072.1:0-3244 GCF_000151885.1 Dipodomys ordii | reverse complement strand
ACAGATTTGTACCACACTGTGTAACGCTGTATCCCCGCTGTATCGACGCTGGGTCCCGCTGGGTCCCGCTGTGTCCTCGCTGTGTTCCCTGCTGTGTCCCGCTGTGTCCTGCTGTGTCCTCGCTGTGTCCCCCGCTGTCTCCCGCTCTGTCCCCCGCTTCGTCTCACGATTTGTCCTCGCTGTGTCCCACTGTGTCCCGCTGTGTCCCGCTGTGGCCCCACTGTGTCCCCTTGTGTCCACAGATTTGTACCACACTGTGTAACGCTGTATCCCCGCTGTATCGACGCTGGGTCCCGCTGGGTCCCGCTGTGTCCTCGCCGTGTTCCCTGCTGTGTCCTGCTGTGTCCTCGCTGTGTCCCCTGCTGTCTCCCGCTCTGTCCCCCGCTTCGTCTCACGATTTGTCCTCGCTGTGACCCCACTGTGTCCCGTTGTGTCCACAGATGTGTACCACGCTGTGTAAGGCTGTATCCCAGCTGTATCGACACTGTGTCCTGCTGGGTCCCGCTGGGTCCTCGCTGGGTCCACCGATGTGTCCCGCTGTTTCCACCGCTGTGTCCCGCTGTGTCCCCCGCTCTCTCCCCCTGTGTCCACCGCTGTGTCCTGCTGTTTCCCCCGCTGTGTCCCGCTGTGTCCTCGCTGTTTCCCCCGCTGTCTCCCGCTCTGTCCCCCACTGTGTCTCACGCTTTGTCCCCGATGTGTCCCACTGTGTTCCGCTGTGTCCCGCTGTGTCCCCACTGTGTCCCGTTGTGTCCACAGCTGTGTACCACACTGTTTAACGCTGTATTCCCGCTGTTTCGACGCTGTGTCCCGCTGTGTCCCTCAGTGTCCCACGCTGTGTCCCCCAATGTGTCCTCGCTGTGTTCCCCGCTGTGTCCCGCTGTGTCCTCGCTGGGTCCCCCGCTGTGTCCCGCTGTGTCCCCCACTGTGTCCCGCTGTGTCCCGCTCTGTCCCTGTTGTTTCCCGCTGTGTCCTGCTGTGTCCTCGCTGTGTCCCCCGCTGTCTCCCGCTCTGTCCCCCGCTACGTCTCACGATTTGTCCTCGCTGTGTCCAACTGTGTCCCGCTCTGCCCCCACTGTGTCCCGCTGTGTCCACAGATGTGAACCACGCTGTGTAATGCTGTATCCCCGCTGTATCGACGCTGTGTCCCGCTGGGTCCCGCTGTGTCCTCGCTGTGTTCCCCGCTGTGTCCCGCAGTGTCCCCCGTTGTGTCCCCCGCTGTGTCCTCGCTTTGTCCCCCACTGTGTCCCGCTGTGTCCTTGCTGGATCCTCCGCTGTGTCCCGCTGTGTCCCCCGCTGTGTCCCGCTGTGTCCCGCTCTGTCCCGCTCTGTCCCTGCTGTGTCCCGCTGTGTACTGCTGTGTCCTCGCTATGTCCCCCGCTGTCTCCCGCTCTGTCCCCCACTGTGTCTCACGATTTGTCCTCGATGTGTCCCACTGTGTCCCGCTCTGTCCCGCTGTGCCCCCACTGTGTCCCGTTGTGTCCACAGATGTGTACCACGCTGTGTAACTCTGTATCCCAGCTGTATAGACGCTGTGTCCCGCTGCGTCTCGCTGGGTCCTCGCTCGGTCCACCGTTGTGTCCCGCTGTTTCCACCGCTGTGTCCCGCTGTGTCCCCCGCTCTCTCCCCCTGTGTCCACCGCTGTGTCCCGCTGTTTCCCCCGCTGTGTCCCGCTGTGTCCTCGCTGTGTCCCCCGCTGTCTCCCGCTCTGTCCCCCGCTGTGTCTCACGCTTTGTCCCTGCTGTGTCCCACTGTGTTCCGCTGTGTCCCGCTGTGCCCCCACTGTGTCCCGTTGTGTCCACAGCTGTGTACCACACTGTGTAACGCTGTGTCCCCGCAGTATCGACGCTGTGTCCCACTGGGTCCCGCTGTGTCCTTGCTGTGTTCACGGCTGTGTCCCGCAGTGTCCACCGCTGTGTCCCCCGCTGTGTCCTCGCTGTGTTCCCCGCTGTGTCCCGCTGTGTCCTCGCTGGGTCCCCCACTGTGTCCCGTTGTGTCCCTCGCTGTGTCCCGCTGTGTCCTTCTCTGTCCCTGCTGTGTCCCGCTGTGTCCTGCTGTGTCCTCGCTGTGTCCCCCGCTGTCTCCTGCTCTGTCACCCGCTACGTCTCACGATTTGTCCTCGCTGTGTCCCACTGTGTCCTGCTGTGCCCCCACTGTGTCCCGTTGTGTCCACAGATGTGTCCCACGCTGTGTAACGCTGTATCCCCGCTGTATCGACGCTGTGTCCTGCTGGGTCCCGCTGTGTCCTCGCTGTGTTCCCCACTGTGTCCCGCAGTGTCCCCCGCTGTGTCCCCCGCTCTGTCCTCGCTGTGTCCCCCGCTGTGTCCCGCTGTGTCCTCCCTGGGTCCTCCGCTGTGTCCCGCTGTGTCCCCTGCTGTGTCCCGCTGTGTCCTCGCTGGGTACCCCGCTGTGTCCCGCTGTGTCCTCGCTGTGTCCCCCGCTGTGTCCCGCTGTGTCCTCGCTGTGTCCCCCGCTGTGTCCAGCTGTGTCCCCATTGTGTCCCCCGCTGTGTCGCGCTGTGTCCTCGCTGAGTCCCCCGCTGTGTCCGCTGCTGTGTCATGCTGTGTCCCCTGCTGTGTCACCAATGTGTCCCGCTGTGTCCTCGCTGTGTCCCGCTGTGTCTCGCTGTGCCCCCACTCTGTCCCGTTGTGTCCACAGCTGGGTACCACGCTGTGTAACACTGTGTCCCCGCTGTATGGACGCTGTGTCCTGCTGTGTCCCGCTGTGTCCTTGCTGTGTTCCCCGCTGTGTCCCGCTGTGTCCCCAGCTGTGTCACCCGCTGTGTCCCGCTGTGTCCTCGCTGGGTCCCCCACTAGGTCCCGCTGTGCCCCCTGCTGTGTTCGGCTGTGTCCCGCTATGTCTCGCTCGGTCCCTGCTGTGTCCCGCTGTGTCCCCGCTGTGTGCCCGGCTGTGTCCTGCTGTGTACTCCGTTGTGTCCAGCTGTGTCACCGCTGTGTCTTGCTTTGGCCCCTCTCTGTCTCCGCTGTCCCCCGCTGTGTCCCCCGCTGTGTCCCACTGTGTCCCGCTGTGTCCCCCGCTTTGTCCCGCTGAGTCCCCTCTGTGTCGCCGCTGTGTCCCGCTGTGTCCTCGCTGTGTTCCCCGCTGTGTCCTGCTGTGTCCCCCGCTGTGTTCCCCGCTGTGTCCCCCTGTGTCCCCCGCTGTGTCCTGCTGTGTCCTCGCTGGGTCTCCCGCTGGGTCCCGCAGGGTCCCCCGCTGGGTCCCGCTGTGTCCTGCTGTGTCCTCGCTG
>NW_012302071.1:0-3244 GCF_000151885.1 Dipodomys ordii | reverse complement strand
CGGGGGACAAAGCGGGACACCACAGAACACAGTGGGAAACAGCGGGACACAGCGGGGAAACTGGGGGGACACAGGGAGACAAAGCGTGGGACACATAGGGACACAGCGGGGGAGACAGCGGGACACAGTGGGACACAGCGGGGGACAAAGGGGGAACACAGCGGGACCAAGCGGGACACAGCGTTGATACAGCGCGGACACAGCGGGACACAGTGGGGGACACAGCGAGGACACAGCAGAACACAGCGTGGGAAACAGCGAGGACACATTGGGACACAGCGGGGACACAGCGGGACCCAGCGCGGGACACAGCGAGGACACATTGGGACACAGCGGGGATAAAGCGGGACTCAGCAGGGGACACAGCAGTACACAGCGGGACACAGCGGGACACAGCGGGGGACACAGAGGGGTAAACAGCAGGACACAGCGGGGAACACAGCGAGGACACAGCGGGACCAAGCGGGATACAACGTCGATACAGCGGGGACAAAGCGGGACACAGCGGGGTACACAGCTGGGGACACAAAGGGACACAGCGGGGGACCCAGCGAGCACACAGCAGAACACAGCGTGGGAAACATCGAGGACACAGCGGGACACAGCGAGACACAGGGGGACACAGTGGGGACACAGCAGTAGACACAGCGGGACAGAGCGGGGGACACAGCGGGACACAGCGGGGAACACAGCGAGGACACAGAGGGGACACAGCGGGGACACTGCGGGAACATAGTGGGACACAGTGGGGCACACAGCGGGACACAGCGGGACACAGCTTGGGACACAGCGGGAACACAGCAGGACACAGCGGGGGACACAGCGAGGACACAGCGGGACACAGCGTGGGACAAAGCGGGAGACAGCAGGGGACACAGCAAGGACACAGCGGGACACAGCGGCGACACATAGAGGACTCAGCGGGGGACACAGTGGGGGACAGAGCGGGACACAGCGGGACACTGCGGGGCACAGCGGGGGACCCAGCAGGACACAGCGGGGGACCCAGCGGGACACAGCGGGGGACCCAGCGGGACACTGCGGGGCACAGCGGGGGATACAGCGGGACACAGCGGGGGACACAGGGAGGACACAGCTTAACACAGCATGGGACAAAGCGAGGACACAGCGAGACACAGCGAGAAACAGCGGGACACAGCGGGGACCCAGCAGTGGACACAGCGGGACACAGCGGGGGACAAAGCGGGACAACACGGAACACAGCAGGACACAGCGTGAAACAGCGGTGAACCTGCGGGGACACAGCGGGACACAGCGGGAGACACAGCGGGACCCAGCTGGACACAGCGGGACACAGCGGGACCCAGCAGGACACAGCGGGGGACACAGCGGGACACAGCGGGACACAGCGGGGGACACAGCAGGGACACAGTGGGACACAGTAGGACACAGTGTGGGACAAAGCGGGAGACAGTGGAGGACACAGCGAGGACACAGCTGGACACAGCGGGGACACAGAGGGGACTCAGCAGGGGACATAGAGGGGAAAAAGCGGGACACCACGGGACACAGTAGGACACAGCGGGACACAGCGGGGACACTGCGGGACACAGCCGGGGGACACAGCGGTGGACAGCGGGGGACAGAGAAGGGACACAGCTGGACACAGAGGGGACACAGCTGGACACAGAAAGGTACACAGCGGGGCACAGCGGACACACAACAGGGACAGAGCTGGACACAGAGGGACACAGATGGGACAGAGCGGGACACAGCGGGACACAGCAGGGGACTCAGCGGGACACAGCGGGGAACACAGGGAGGACACAGCTGGACACTGAATGAGACAGAGCGAGGACACAGCCGGACACAGCGAAACACAGCGTGACACAGTGGGGACACAGCAGGGGACACAGCGGGACACAGCCGGGGACACAGAGGGACACAGCGGGTTACAAAGCAAGGACAAAGCGGGACACAGCGGGGGACACAGCGAGGACACAGCGGGACACAGCGGTGACACAGCGGGACACAGCTGGGGACACTGCGGGACACAGCGGGACACAGCGGGGACACAGCAAGGACACAGCGGGGGACACAGCGGGACACAGCCGGACACAGCCGGGGACACAGCGGGACACAGCGAGAGACACAGCGGGGGACACAGCGGGACACAGCGGGGAACAAAGAGAGGACACAGCGAGACCCAGCGGGACACAGCATCGATAGAGCGGGGACACAGCGGGACACAGCGGTGACACAACGGGACTCAGCGGGGGACACTGCGGGACCCAGCGGGACCCAGCGGGGACACAGCAAGGACACAGCGGGGGACACAGCGGGATACAGCGGGACACAGCGGGGGACACAGCGAGTGACACAGCGGGGGACACAGCGGGACAAAATGGGGAACACAGAGAGGGACACAGCAGGACCCAGCGAGACACAGCGTCGATACAGCAGGGACACAGCAGGGTACACAGCTGTTGACACAACGGGACACAGTGGGGGACACAGCGGGACACAGCGGGACACAGCGGGGCACAGCAGGACACAGCGGGACTCAGCGGTACACAGCGGGGGACACAGCAGGGACACATTGGGACACAGTAGGACACAGCGTGGGACAAAGCAGGAGACAGCGGAGGACACAGCGAGTACACAGCTGGACACAGCGGGGACACAGAGGGGACTCAGCAGGGGACATAGAGGGAAAAAAAGCGGGACACCACGGGACACAGTAGGACATAGCGGGACACAGCAGGGACACTGCGGGACACAGCCAGGGGACACAGCGGGGGACAGAGAAGGGACACAGCGGGACACAGAGGGGACACAGCTGGACACAGAAGGGTACACAGTGGGACACAGCGGACACACAGCGGAGACAGAGCTGGACACAGAGGGACACAGAAGGGACAGAGCGTGACACAGCTGGACACTGAGGGAGACAGAGCGAGGACACAGCCGGACACAGCGAAACACAGTGTGACACAGTGGAGACACAGCAGGGGACACAGCGGGACACAGCGGGGGACACAGCGTTACACAGCGGGACACAGCGGGGACAAAGCGGGACACAGCGGGGGACACAGCGAGGATACAGCGGGACACAGCGGTGACAAAGCAGGACACAACGGGGGACACAGCGGGACACAGCGGGACACAGCGTCGATAGAGCAGGGACAGAGCCGGACACAGCGGTGACACAGCGGGACTCAGCGGGGGACACTGCGGGACCACAGCGGGACCCAGCGGGGAACACAGAGAGGACACAGCAGGA
>NW_012302070.1:0-3244 GCF_000151885.1 Dipodomys ordii | reverse complement strand
TCACCCGGTGTGTCCCGCTGTGTACTGCTGTGCCCCACTGAGTCCCGCTGTGTCCCCGCTGTGTCCCAATGTGTCCTCGCTATGTCCCCCGCTGTCTCCCGCTGTGTCCTCCCTGTGTCCCCCGCTGTGTCCCACTGTGTCCCTCTGTGTCCCCTGCTGTGTCCCCCGCTATGTCTCGCTGTGTCCCCCGCTGTGTCCCACTGTGTCCTTGCTGTGTCCCCCGTTCTGTGCCGCTGTGTCCTCGCTGTGTCCCCGGCTGTTTCCCGCTGTGTCCTGCTGTGTCACGCTGTTTCCCCACTGTGTCCCCGCTGTTTCCCTCTGTGTACCCCGCTTTGTCCAGCTTTGTCCCCGCTGTGTCTCGCTGTGTCCCACACTCTGTCCCCCACTGTGTCCCGCTGTGTCCCCCGCTGTTTCGCATTGTGTCCCCCACTGTGTCCCGCTGTGTCCCCGCAGGTTCACCTCTGTTTCCCGCTGTGTCCCGCTGTGTTCTGTGGTGTCCTCGCTGTGTCCCCCTGCTGTGTCCCGTTGTGTCCCGCTGTGTCCTCGTTGTGTTCCCCTGCTGTGTCCCGTTGTGTCCCGCTGTTTCAATGCTGTGTCCCACACTGTGTCCCGCTGTGTCCCCCACTGTGTCCCGCTGTGTCCCCGCAGGTTCACCTCTGTTTCCCGCTGTGTCCCTTTGTGTGCTGCTGTGTCCTCGCTGTGTCCCCGCTGTGTCCCGCTGTGTCCCGCTGTGTCACCGCAGGTTCACCTCTGTTTCCCGCTGTGTCCCGTTGTGTGCCGCTGTGTCCTTGCTGAGTCCCCTACTGTCTCCCTCTCTGTCCCCCGCTGTGTCTCACGCTTTGTCCCCGCTGTGTCCCACTGTGTACCGCTGTGTCCGGCTGTGCCCCCACTGTGTCCCGTTGTGTCCACAGCTGTGTACCACGCTGTGTACCACGCTGTGTCCCCGCTGTATCGACGCTGTGTCCCGCTGTGTCCCGCTGTGTCCTCGCTGTGTTCCCCGCTGTGTCCCGCTGTGTCCACCGCTGTGTCCCCAGCTGTGTCCTCGCTGTGTCCCTGCTGTGTCCTGCTGTGTCCTCACTGGGACCGCCACTGTGTGTCGCTGTGTCCACCGCTGTGTCCCGCTGTGTCCAGCTGTGTCCCGCTTTGTCCCCGCTGTGTCCCGCTGTGTCCAGCTTTGTCCCCGCTGTGTCTCGCTGTGTCCCACGCTCTGTCCCACACTGTGTCCCGCAGTGTCCCGCGCTGTGTCCCGCTGTGTCCCCCGCTGTGTCCCGCTGTGTCCCGCTGTGTCCCCGCTGTGTGCCCGCTGTGTCCCGCTGTGTCCCCGCTGTGTGCCTGCTGTGTCCCGCTGTGTCTCCACTTTGTCCCGCTGTGTCCCACTGTGTCCCCGCTGTGTCCGCTGTGTCCCGCTGTGTCCCCGCTGTGTGCCCGCTGTGTCCCGCTGTGTCCTCCCTGTGTCCCCCGCTGTGTCCCGCTGTGTCCCGCTGTGTCCCCGCTGTGTGCCCGCTGTGTCCCACTGTGTCCCGCTGTGCCCCCACTGTGTCCCCGCTGTGTCCCTGCTGTGTCCCTGCTGTGTCGCCGCTGTGTCCCGCTGTGTCCTGCTGTGTCCTCGCTGTGTCCCACGCTGTGTTCCGCTGTGTCCCCCGCTGTGTCCCGCTGTGTCCTCGCTGTGTCCCCAGCTGTGTACCCCACTGTGTCCCGCTGTGTCCCTGCTGTATCGACGCTGGGTCCCGCTGTGTCCCGCTGTGTCCTCCCTTTGTCCCCCGCTGTGTCCCGCTGTGTCCGGCACTGTGTCCCGCTGTGTCTACTGCTGTGTCCCCGCTGTGTCCTGCTGTGTCCAACTGGGTTTCTGCTGTATCCACGCTGGGTCCCGCTGGGTCCTGCTCTGTCATCCCTGTGTCCCCACTGTGTCCCGCTGTGTCCCCCGCTGTGTCTCTGCTGTGTCCACGCTGTGTCCCCGCTGTGTCCCACTTTGTCCCGCTGTGTACTGCTGTGTCCCCCGCTGAATCCCGCTGTGTCCCAATGTGTCCTCGCTCTGTCCCCCGCTGTGTCCCGCTGTGTCCTCCCTGTGTCCCCCGCTGTGTCCCGCTGTGTCCCGCTGTGTCCCGCTGTGTCCCCTCTGTGTGCCCGCTGTGTCCCGCTGTGTACCCCGCTGTGTCTAGCTGTGCCACCGCTGTGTCCCGCTGTGGCTCTTCTCTGTCTCCGCTGTGTCCCGCTGTGTCCCCCGCTGTGTCCCGCTGTGTCCCGCTGTGTCCCCCGCTTTGTCCTGCTGTGTCCCCGCAGTGTCCCGCTGTGTCCCACTGTGTCACACTGTGTCCCGTGGTGTCCCCGCTGTGTCCCGCTGTTTCCCCCGCTGTGTCCCCCGCTATGTCCTGCTGTGTCCCCCACTTTGTCCCGCTCTGTCCTTGCTGTGTCCCCCGCTGTGTCCCCCGCTGAGTCCCCGCTGTGTCACCGCTGTGTCCCGCTGTTTCCTCGCTGTGTCCCCTGCTGTCTCCGTCTCTGTCCCCCGCTGTGTCTCACGCTTTGTCCCTGCTGTGTCCCACTGTGTCCCGCTGAGTCCGGCTGTGCCCCCACTGTGTCCCGTTGTGTCCACAGCTATGTACCACGCCTTGTAACGCTGTGTCCCCACTGTATCGACTCTGTGTCCCGCTGTGTCCCGCTGTGTCCCCCGCTGTGTCCCCCGCTGTGTCTTCTCTGTGTCCCCTGCTGTGTCCCGCTGTGTCCTCACTGGGTCCACCACTGTGTCCCGCTGTGTCCCCCGCTGTGTCCCCGCTGTGTGCCTGCTGTGTCCCGCTGTGTCTCCCGCTTTGTCCCACTGTGTCCCATTGTGTCCCTGCTGTGTCCCGCTGTGTCCCCGCCGTGTGCCCGCTGTGTCCACTGTGTACCCCGCTGTGTCCAGCTGTGTCACGCTGTGTCCCGCTGTGTCCCCCGCTTTGTCCTGCTGAGTCCCGCACTGACACCGCTGTGTCCCGCTGTGTAACACTGTGTCCCATGGTGACCCACTTTGTCCTACAAAGTGTCCCCCGCTGAATACCCTTTGTGTCACCGCTATGTCCAACTGAGTCCTCGCTGTGTCACCCACTGTGTCCCGCTGTGTCCTCCCTGTGTCAACCGCTGTGTCACGATGAGTCCTCGCAGTGTTACCCGATGTGTCCAGCTGATTACCCCACTGTGTACACCACTGTATCCTCACTGTGTGCCCCGCAGTGTCCCGCTGTGTCCCGCTGTGACCTCACTATGATCCCCC
>NW_012302069.1:0-3244 GCF_000151885.1 Dipodomys ordii | reverse complement strand
TGTCCTGCTGTGTCCTGCTGTGTACCCCGCTTTGTCCCGCTGTGTCCCTGCAGTGTCCCCGCTGTGTCCCGCTATGTCACACTGTGTCCCGTGGTGTCCCGCTTTGTCCCCCGCAGTGTCCTCGCTGTGTTCCCTGCTGTGTCCCGCTGTGTACCCCTCTGTGTCCCCCTCTGTGTTCCGCTGTGTACCCCGCTGTGTCCATCTGTGTCCTCGCTGTGTCCCCTGCTGTCTCCTGCTTTGTCCCACGCTGTGTCCCGCTGTGTCCCACTGTGTACCCCGCTGTGTCTGCTATGTTCCCACAGTGTCCCCGCTGTGTACCGCTGTATCCCACTGTGTCCCGTGGTGTCCCAGTTTGGCCCCCGCTGTGTCCCCCGGTAGTCCCCGCTGTGTCCCACTGTGTCCTCCCTGTGTCCCCCGCTGTGTCCTGCTGTGTCCCCAAATGGGTCCCGCTGTGCCTACTGCTGTGTCCCCGCTGTGTCCCACTGTGTCCCCCGCTGTGTCCCGCTGTGTCCGCTGTGTCCGCTGTGTCCCCCGCTGTGTCCCTGCTGTGTCCCCGATGTGTCCCGCTGTGTACTGCTGTGTCCCCGCTGAGTCCCACTGTGTCCCCACTGTGTCCCGCTGTGTCCCAGCTGTATCGACGCTGTGTCCCGCTTGGTCCCGCTGTGTCCTCGCTGTGTTCCCCGCTGTGTCCCACTGTGTACCCCTTTGTATCCCGCTATGTGTCCCGCTGTGTCCCCCGCTGTTTTCCCGCTGTGTCCCGTTGTGTCCCCCGCTGTGTTCCTGCTGTGTCCCCGCTGTGTCCTGCTGTGTACTGCTGTGTCCCCCGCTGAGTCCCGCTGTGTCCCCGCTGTGTCCAGCTGTGTCCCCCTGTGTACCCCGCTGTGTCCCACTGTGTCCCGCTGTGTCCCCCGATGTGTCCCACTGTGTCCACTCCTGTGTCCCCGCTGTTTCCCACTTTTTCCCCCGCTGTGTCCCGCTGTGAACTCGCTGTGTCCCCTGCTGTCTCCCGCTCTGTCCCCCGCTGTGTCTCACGCTTTGTCCCCACTGTGTCCCACTGTGTCTCGCTGTGTCCCGCTGTGTCCCCCACTGTGTCCCTTTGTGTCCCCAGCTGTGTACCCCGCTGTGTCCCGCTGTGTCGCCGCTGTATCGACGCTGTGTCCCGCTGGGTCTCGCTTTGTCCTCGATGTGTTCCCCAATGTGTCCCGCTGTGTACCCCTCTGTGTCCCCCTCTGTGTCCCGCTGTGTCCCCCGCTGTGTCCCGCTGTGTCCCGCTGTGTATTGCTGTGTCCCCTGCTGAGTCCCGCTGTGTCCCCGCTGTGTCCCGCTGTGTCCCGCTGTGTCCCCTGCTGTGTCCGGCTGTGTCTACTGCTGTGTCCCTGCTGTGTCCCGCTGTGTCCCGCTCTGTCCTGCTGTGTCCTCGCTGTGTCCTACGCTGTGTTACGGTTTGTCCTCGCTGTGTCCCCAGATGTATCCCGTTGTGTCCCCAGTTGTGTAGCCCGCTGTGTCCCGCTGTGTCCCCGCTGTGTCCTCGCTGTGTTCCCCGCTGTGTCCCGCTGTGTACCCCTCTGTGTCCCCCTCTGTGTCTCGCTGTGTCCCCCGCTGTGTCCCGCTGTGTCCCCGCTCTGTACCGCTGTGTCGCTCCAGTGTCCTCCGCTGTGTCTGGCTGTGACCCGCTGTGTCCTCCGCTGTGTCACCCGCTGTGTCCCGCTGTGTCCACTGCTATGTCTCCGATGTGTCCCGCTGTTTCCCAAGCTATGTCCTGCTGTGACCTCGCTGTGTCCCCCGCTGTGTCCCGCTGTGTCCTCGCTGTGTCCCCCGCTGTGTCCCGTTGTGTCCCCCGCTATGTCCCGCTGTGTCCCGCTCTGTCCCTGCTTGGACCCGCTGTGTTCAGCTGTGTCCCCGCTGTGTCCCGCTGTGTACCCCGCTGTGTCCAGCTTGGTCCCCGCTGTGTCTTGCTGTGTCCCACGCTCTGTCCACCACTGTGTTCCGCTGTGTCCCCCGCTGTGTCCCGCTGTGTCCCCCGCTGTGTCCACTGCTGTGTCCCCGCTGTGTCCCACTTTTTCCCCCGCTGTGTCCCGCTGTGTCCTCGCTGTGTCCCCTGCTGTGTCCCGCTGTGTCCTCGCTGTGTCCCCTGCTGTGTCCCGCAGTGTAACCCGCTCTGTCCCTGCTGTGTCCCCGCTGTGTCCCGCCGTGTCACCCTGTGTCCTCGCTGTGTCCCACGCTGTGTTCGCTCTGTCCTCGCTGTGTCCCCTGCTGTGTCCCCTTGTGTCCCCAGATGTGTACCCCGCTGTGTCCCGCTGTTTCCCCGCTGTATCGAAGCTGTGTCCCGCTGGGTCCAGCTGTGTCCTCGCTGTGTCCCCCGCTGTGTCTCGCTGTGTCTACTGCTGTGTCCCTGCTGTGTCCCACTGTGTCCCGCTGTGTCCTCGCTGTGTCCCACGCTGTGTTCTGCTGTGTCCTCGCTGTGTCCCCCGATGTGTCCCTTTGTGTCCCTAGCTGTGTACCCCGCTGTGTCCCACTGTGTCCCCGCTGTATCGACCTTGTGTCCCGCTGGGTCTCGCTGTGTCCTCGCTGTATTCCCCACTGTGTCCCCCTCTGTGTCCCCCTCTGTGTCCCGCTGTGTCCCCTGCTGTGTCCCGCTGTGTCCCGCTGTGTCCCGCTGTGTACTGCTGTGTCCCCTGTGAGTCCCGCTGTGTCCCGCTGTGTCCCACTGTGTCCCCCGCTGTGTCTGGCTGTGTCTACTGCTGTGTCCCTGCTGTGTCCCGCTGTGTCCCTCTGTGTCCCGCTCTGTCCCGCTGTGTCCTCGCTGTGTCCCACGCTCTGTTACGCTTTGTCCTCGCTGTGTCCCCCGATGTATCCCATTGTGTCCCCAGTTGTGTAGCCCACTGTGTCCCGCTGTGTCCCCGCTGTGTCCTCTCTGTGTTCCCCGCTGTGTCCCGCTGTGTACCCCTCTGTGTCCCTCTCTGTGTCTCGCTGTGTCACCCGCTGTGTCCTGCTGAGACCCCGCTCTGTACCGTAGTGTCCCTCCAGTGTCCCCCGCTGTGTCTGGCTGAGATCCGCTGTGTCCACCTCTGTGTCCCCCGCTGTGAACCACTGTGTCCACAGATATATCCAAAAGTGTCCCGATAATTACCAAGCTAAGTCCTGCTGAGTATAAAAATGTAACAACCGAAGAAAACCGCAGTGTCACACGATATGTCCCGCTGGTACCGTCAAATGTCTCTGCTATGAACTTTTGTAATTATCT
>NW_012302068.1:0-3244 GCF_000151885.1 Dipodomys ordii | reverse complement strand
GAAGCAGAAGGAGAAGCAGAAGAAGGAGAAGGAGAAGCAGAAAGAGAAGCTTAAAGAGAAGCAGAAAGAGAAGCAGCACGAGAAGTAGGAGAAGCAGGAGAAACAGAAGCAGGAGAAGCAGAAGAAACAGAAGACGCAGAAGCAGAATGAGAAGCAGAAGGAGAAATTGAAGCAGAGGCAGAAGCAGCAGGAGAAGCAGAAGAAGAAGGAGAAGCAGAAGAAGGAGAAGCAGAAAGAGAAGCACAACGAGAAGCAGGAGAAGCAGAAGCAGGAGAAGCAGAAGCAGAAGAAACATAGGAAGGAGAAGAAGCAGAAGGAGAAGCAGAAACAGAAGGAAAAGCAGAAAGAGAAGCAGGAGAAGCAGAAGAAGCAGCAGCAGGAGAAGCAGAAGCAGAAGAAGCCGAAGAAGCAGAAGCAGAACCTGAAGCAGAAGGAGAAGCAGGAGAAGCAGAAGAAGCAGAATCTGCAGAAGCAGAAGGAAAAGCAGAAGCAGAAAGAGAAGCAAAAGCAGAAGGAGAAGCAGAAGGGGAAGCAGAAGAAACAGAAGAAGCAGAGGCAGTAGCAGAAGAAGCAGAAGATGCAGAAGCAGAAGGAAAAGCAGAAGAACGAGAAGGAGAAGCAGTAGGAGAAACAGAAGGAGAAGCAGAAAGAGAAGCAGAAGAAGGAGCAGGAGAAGGAAAAGCAGCAGGAGAAGCAGAAAGAGCAGCAGAAGGAGAAGCAGGAGATGCAGAAACTTGAGAAACAGAAGCAGAAGAAACAAAAGAAGGACAAGAAGCAGAAGCAGAAGGAGAAGGAGAAACAGAAGGAGAAGCAGGAAGAGAAGGAGGGAAAGCATAAGAAGCAGAAGAAGGAGAAGCAGAAGCATAAGAATGTGAAGAAGCAGAAGGAGCACCTGAAGCAGAAGGACAACAGGAGAAGCAGAAGAAGCAGAATCTGAAGAAGCAGAATAAGAAGCAGAAGGAGAAGCAGAAGCAGAAAGAGAATCAAAAGCAGAAGGAGAAGCAGAAGAAACAGAAGAAGTAGAAGCAGTAGCAGTGGTAGCAGAAGTAGAAGGAGAAGCATAAGGAAAAGCAGAAGAACAAGAAGGAGAAGGAGAAACAGAAGGAGAAACAGAAGGAGAAGCAGAAAGAGACGCAGGTAAAGCAGAAGAAGAAGAAGCAAAAGGAGAATCAGAAGGAGAAGCAGAAGAAGGAGAAGGAGAAGCAGAAGAAGATGCAGAATGAGAAGCAGGAGAAGCAGAAGAAGCAGAAGCAGGAGGAGAAGCAGGAAAAGTAGAAGAAGCAGAAGCAAAAGGAGAAGCAAAAGAAGGAGAATCAGAAGCAGAAGCATAAGGACAAGCACAAGCAGAAGGAGATGCAGAAGGAGAAGCAGGAGAAGCAGAAGAATCAGAAGCTGAAGGAGAAGCAGAAGTAGGAGAAGGAGAAGGAGGAGAAGCAGAAGGAGAAGCAGAAGCAGAATGAGAAGCAGAAAGAGAAGCAGGAGAAGGACAAGAAGCAGAAGCAGGAGAAGCCGAAAGAGAAGAAGCAGAAGAAGCAGAAACATTAGCAGAAGGAGAAGCAGAAGCAGAAGGAGAAGCAGCAGAAGAAGTAGAACCAGAAATTCAGGCAGGAGAAACAGAAGAAGCAGAAACAGAAGCAGAAGGAGAAGCAAAAAGAGAAGCACAAGGAGTAGTAAAAGAAGCAGCAGAAGGAGAAGCAGCAGAAGAAGCAGAAAAACAAGCAGGAGAAGCAGAAGCAGAAAGAGAATTAGAAGCTGAAGAAGCAGAACCAGAAGAAGAAGCAGTAGAAGCATAAGAAGCAGAAGCAGAAGAAGCAGAAGCAGAAGAAAAAGAAGAAGCATAAGAAGCAGAAGTAGAAGCAGAGGGAGAAACAGAAGAAGGAGAAGGAGCAGGAGAAGGTGAAGCAGAAGGAGATGCAGAAGCAGAAAGAGAAGCGGAAACAGAAGGAGAAGTTGGAGAATCAGAAGAATCAGAAGCAGAAAGAGAAGCAGAAGAGGGAGAAGGAGAAGCAGAAGCAGAAAGAGAATCAAAAGCAAAACGAGAAGGACAAACAGGAGAAGCAGAAGAAGCAGAATCTGAAGAAGCAGAATAAGAAGCAGAAGGAGAAGCAGAAGCAGAAAGAGAATCAAAAGCAAAAGGAGAAGCAGAAGAAACAGAAGAAGTAGAAGCAGAAGCAGTTGTAGCAGAAGCAGAAGGAAAAGCAGAAGAACAAGAAGGAGAAGGAGAAACAGAAGGAGAAACAGAAGGGGAAGCAGAAAGAGACGCAGGTAAAGCAGAAAAGAAGAAGCAAAAGGAGAATCAGAAGGAGAAGCAGAAGAAGGAGAAGCAGAAGCAGAAGAAGATGCAGAATGAGAAGAAGGAGAAGCAGAAGAAGCAGAAGCAGGAGGAGAAGCAGGAAAAGCAGAAGAAGCAGAAGCAAAAGGAGAAGCAAAAGAAGGAGAAGGAGAAGCAGAAGCAGAAGCATAAGGACAAGCACAAGCAGAAGGAGATGCAGAAGGAGAAGCAGGAGAAGCAGAAGAATCAGAAGCTGAAGGAGAAGCAGAAGTAGGAGAAGGAGAAGAAGAAGCTGAATGAGAAGCAGAAAGAGAAGCAGGAGAAGGACAAGAAGCAGAAGCAGGAGAAGCCGAAAGAGAAGAAGCAGAAGAAGCAGAAACATTAGCAGAAGGAGAAGCAGAAGCAGAAGGAGAAGCAGCAGAAGAAGTAGAACCAGAAATTCAGGCAGGAGAAACAGAAGAAGCAGAAGCAGAAGCAGAAGCAAAAAGAGAAGCACAAGGAGTAGGAAAAGAAGCAGCAGAAGGAGAAGCAGCAGAAGAAGCAGAAAAACAAGCAGGAGAAGCAGAAGCAGAAAGAGAATTAGAAGGTGAAGAAGCAGAACCAGAAGAAGAAGCAGTAGAAGCATAAGAAGCAGAAGCAGAAGAAAAAGAAGAAGCATAAGAAGCAGAAGTAGAAGCAGAGGGAGAAACAGAAGAAGGAGAAGGAGCAGGAGAAGGTGAAGCAGAAGGAGATGCAGAAGCAGAAAGAGAAGCGGAAACAGAAGGAGAAGTTGGAGAATCAGAAGAATCAGAAGCAGAAAGAGAAGCAGAAGAGGGAGAAGGAGAAGCAGAAGCAGAAGGATAATCAGGAGAAGCAGAAGCAGAAGCGGGAGAAGCAGAAGAAGAAGAAGAAACAGAAGAAGGAGAAGGAGCAGAATGAGAAGCAGAAGCAGAAGCAGAAATAGAAACAGAAGCAGAAGAAGCAGTTGCAGAT
>NW_012302067.1:0-3244 GCF_000151885.1 Dipodomys ordii | reverse complement strand
TCACCCTCTTTGTCTCCCGCTGTGTCCCTCGCTGTGTCCCGCTGTGTCCGACTGTGTCCCGCTCTGTCCCCGCTGTGTCCCGCTGTGTCCCGCTGTGTCCCCCGCCGTGTCCTGCTGTGTCCCGCTGTGTCCCGCTGCGTCCCCGCTGTGTCCGGCTGTGTCCCGCTTTGTCCCCCACTGTGTCCCGCAGTGACCCCGCTGTGTCCCGCTGTGTCCCACTGTGTCCCGTGGTGTCCCGCTTTGGCCCCGCTGTGTCCCCGGCTGAGTCTCGCTGTGTCCCCACTGTGTCCTCTCTGTGTCCCCCGCTGTGTCCTGCTCTGTTCCCCACTGTGTCTCCCGTTTTGTCCCCGCTGTGCCCCACTGTGTCCCGCTGTGTCCCGCTGTGTCCCCCACTGTGTCCCGTTGTGTCAACAGCTGTGTACCCCGCGGTGTCCCCGCTGTATCGACGCTGTGTCCCGCTGGGTCCTGCTGTCTCTCTCTCTGTGTTCCCCACTGTGTCCCGCTGTGTCCCCCGCTGTGTCACTCGCTGTGTCCCCCGCTGTGTCCCGCTGTGTCCCGCTGTGTCCCCCGCTGTGTCCTTGCTATGTCCCCGCTGGGTCCCGCTGGGTCCCGCAGTGTCCTCCGCTGAGTCCCGTTGTGTCACCGCTGTGTCCCGCTGTGTCCCCGCTCTATCGATGCTGTGTCCAGCTGGGTCCCGCTGTGTCCTCTCTTTGTTCCCCGCTGTGTCCCGCTGTGTCCCCCGCTGTGTCTCTCGCTGTGTCCCGCTGTGTCTCGGGCTGTGTCCGGCTGTGTCCCGCTGTGTCCCCCGCTGTGTCCTTGCTGTGTCCCCGCTGTGTCCCGCTGTGTCCCGCAATGTCCCCAACTGTGACCCGCTGTGTCACCGCTGTGACCCGCTGTGTCCTAACTGTGTCCCCCGCTGTGTCCCGATTTGAGCCTGCTGTGTAACCAGCTGTGTTCCTCTGTGTCCCTGGATGTGTCCCGCTGTGTCACCTGCTGTGTCCCCACTGTGTCACGCTGTGTATCGCTGTGTCCGGCTGTGTCCTCGCTCTGTCTCCCTCAGTGTCCAGCTGTGTCCTCCCTGTGTCCCCCGCTGTGTCCCGCTAAGTCCCCTGCTGTGTCCCGCTGAGTCCCGCTGTGTCACACTCTGTCCCATCTGTGTCCCTCTGTGTCCAGCTCTGTCCCCGTTGTGTGTCCGCTGTGCCCCGCTGTGTACCCTTCTGTGTCCAGCTGTGTCCCCTCTGTGTCCCGCTGTGTCCCTTCTCTGTCCCCCGCTGTCCACCGCTGTGTCCCCCGGCTGTGTCCCGCAGTGTCCCCGCTGTGTCCCGCTGTGTCCTACTGTGTCCCGTGGGGTCCCGCTTTTTCCCCTCTATGTCCCCTGCTGAGTCCCCTCTGTGTCCCCGCTGTGTCCAGCTGTGTCCTTGCTGTGTCCTCCGCTGTCTCCCGCTGTGTCCCCCGCTGTGTCCTTGCTGTGTCCCCGCTGGGTCCCGCTGGGTGCCGCAGTGTCCCCCGCTGAGTCCCGTTGTGTCACCGCTGTGTCCCGCTGTGTCCCCGCTCTATTGACGCTGTGTCCCGCTGGGTCCCGCTGTGTCCTCTCTTGGTTCCCCGCTGTGTCCCGCTGTGTCCCCCGCTGTGTCTCTCGCTGTGTCCCGCTGTGTCTCTCGCTGTGTCCCGCTGTGTCCCCGGCTGTGTCCGGCTGTGTCCCACTGTGTCCCCCGCTGTGTCCTTGCTGTGTCCCCGCTGTGTCCCGCTGTGTCCCGCAGTGTCCCCAGCTGTGTCCCGCTTGTCACCGCTGTGTCCCGCATTGTCCTCACTGTGTCCCCCGCTGTGTCCCGCTTAGTCCCTGCTGTGTAGCCCGCTGTGTCCCTCTGTGTCCCCCGCTGTGTCCCGCTGTGTCCCCTGCTGTGTCATCACTGTGTCACGCTGTGTTTCGCTGTGTCCGGCTGTGTCCTTGCTCTGTCTCCCTCAGTGTCCAGCTGTGTCCGCCCTGTGTCCCCAGCTGTGTCCCGCTGTGTCCCCCGCTGTGCCCCTCAGTGTCCCGCTGTGTCCTCGCTGTGTCCCACTGTGTCCCCGCTGTTTCCCCGCTGGGTCCTGCTGTGTCCCGCTGGGTCCCACTGGGTCCCCTGCATTGTCCCGCTGTGTCCCCGCAGTGTCCCCGCTGTGTCCTGCTGTGTCCCACTGTGTCCTGTGGTGTCCCGCTTTGTCCCCCGCTATGTCCCCAGCTGAGTCCCCTCTGTGTCGCCGCTGTGTCCCGCTGTGTCCCCCGCTGTTTCCCGCTGTGTCCCCCGCTGTGTCCTGCTGTGTCACGCTGTGTCCTGCTGGGTCCCGCTGTGTCCCCGCTGTGTCCCCGCTGTGTCCCGCTGTGTCCCCCGCTGTGTCCGGCTGTGTCCCCGCAGGTTCACCGCTGTTTCACGCTGTGTCCCACTGTGTTCCGTGGTGTCCTGCTTTGTCTCCCGCTGTGGCCCCCCCTGAGCCACCTTTGTGTCCCCGCTGTGTCCTCGCTGTGTTCCCCGCTGTGTCTTGCTGTGTCCCCCGCTGTGTCCCGCTGTGTCTACTGCTGTGTCCCCACTGTGTCCCGCTGTGTCTCGCTGTGTCCCGCTGTGTCCTCGCTGTTTCCCACGCTGTGTTCTGCTGTGTTCTCGCTGTGTCCACCGCTGTGTCCCGTTGTGTACCCTGCTGTGTACCCCGCTGTGTCCCGCTGTGTCCCCGCTGTATCGACGCTGTGTCCCGCTTCGTCCCGCTCTGTCCTCGCTGTGTTCCCCACAGTGTCCCGCTGTTTACTCCTCTGTGTCCCCCGCTGTGTCCCGCTGTGTCCCGCTGTGTACTGCTGTGTCCCCCGCTGAGTCCCGCTGTGTCCCAATGTGTCCTCGCTGTGTCCCGCGCTGGGCTCTGCTGTGTCCCCCCGGTGTCCCCCGCTGTGTCCCGCTGTGTCCGGCTGTGTCCCCCGCTGTGTCCCCCGCTGTGTCCCCCGCAATGTCAGCGCTGTGTCCCGCTGTGTCCTCGCTGTGTCCCGCTGTGTCTCGCTGTGCTCCCACTGTGTCCAGTTGTGTTCACAGCTGTGTACCAAGCTGTGTAACGATGTGTCCCTGCTGTATCAACACTGTGTACAGCTGAGTCCCACTGTGTCCTCCCTGTGTTCCCACTGTGTCACGCTGTGTCCCCCACTGTGTCCCCCACCGTATCCCTATGTGTCCCAAGCTTTGTCCCACTGAGTCCACACAGTGTCCCCGCTATGTCCCACTGTTTC
>NW_012302066.1:0-3244 GCF_000151885.1 Dipodomys ordii | reverse complement strand
CACATCGGGGGACACAGCGAGGACACAGCGGAACACAGCGTGGGACACAGCGATGGACACAGCTGGACACAGCGGGACATAGCGGGAGACAGCAGGGACACAGCAGGGGACACAGCAGGACACAGTGGGGGAAACAGCGGGACACATCGGGAGACACAGCCGGGGACACACCGGGGGACACAGCGGGACACAGCGAGGACACAGTGAGACATAGCCGGGACACAGCGGGGGACACAGCGGGGGACACAGCGGGACACAGCGGGGACACAGAGGGACACAGCGGGACACAGCGGGACACAGCAGGGACACAGCGGGACATAGTGGGGTACACAGCAGGACACAGCGGGGTACACAGCTGGGGACACAAAGGGACACATCGGGGGACACAGCGAGGACACAGTGGAACACATCGTGGGACACAGCGGGACACAGCAGGGACACAGCAGTAGACACAGCGGGACACAGCGGGGGACACAGCGGGACACAGCGGGGGACAAAGCGAGGACACAGCGGGACCCAGCGGGACACAGCGTCGATGCAGCAGGGACACAGCAGGGTACACAGCTGGGGACACAAAGGGACACAGTGGGGGACACAGCGAGGACACAGCGGAACACATCGTGGGACACAGCGGGACACAGCAGGGACACAGCAGTAGACACAGCGGGACACAGCGGGGGACACAGCGGGACACAGCGGGGACACAGCGGGACACAGCGGGACCCAGCGGGACACAGCGTCGATACAGCGGGGACACAGCGGGACACAGCGGGGTACACAGCTGGGGACACAAAGGGACACAGTGGGGGACATAGCAGGACACAAAGGGACACAGTGGGACACAGCGGGGACAAAGCGTGAGACACAGCGGGGGACAGAGCGGAAGACAGCGGGGGACACAGCGAGGACACAGCGAGACACAGCGGGGACACAGCAGGGACTCAGCGGGGGACACAGCGGGGGACAAAGCGGTACACCAATGGACACAGTGTGACACAGCAGGACACAGCGATTTACACAGCTGGGGACACAAGGGGAAACAGCAAGGGACACAGCAAGGAACAAAGCGGGGATACAGCGGGACACAGCGGGGACAGAGCAGGGACACAGCGGGGGACACAGCGGGACACAACGGGGACAAAGCAGGGGACATAGCGGGGGACACAGCGGGACACAGTGGGGACCCAGCGGGACCCAGCGGGGAAACAGCGGGGACTCAGGGGGGGACACAGAGGGATAAAGGTGGTCACAGCGGGACACAGCGGCGACACAGCAGGGACACAGCGTCAGACACAGCCGGACACAGTGGGACACAGCGGGGACACAGCGGGACACAGAGGGACACAGCAGAGGCCAGAGCAGAACACAGCGAGGGACACAGGGAGGACACAGCGGGACACAGCGGGGACACAACGGGACATAGCACGGGACACAGCGGGACACAGCGGGGGACACAGGGAGGACACAGCGGGACAACAGCGGGTTACACAGCTGGGGACACAAAGGGACACATCGGGGGACATAGCGAGGACACAGCGGAACACAGCGTGGGACACAGCAAGGACACAGCGGGACACAGTGGTTCACAGCGGAACACAGCGGGACACAGCAGGGACACAGCAGTAGACACAGCGAGACAAGCGGGGGACACAGCGGGACACAGCGGGACACAGCGGGACACAGCAGGGGACACAGAGGGACAAAGAGGGGGACACAGAGGGGTACACATCGGGACACAGCGGGACACAGCGTCGATACAGCGGGGACACAGCGGGACATAGCAGGTACACACCTGGGGACACAAAGGGACACATCTGGGGACACAGCAAGGACACAGCAGAACACAGCGTGGGACACAGAGAGGACACAGCGGGACACTTCGGGACAAAGCAGGGACACAGCAGTAGACACAGCGGGACACAGCTGGGGACACAGCAGGACACAGCGGGGGATACAGTGAGGACACAGCGGGACACAGCGGGGACTCACCGGGGGACACAGTGAGGGACAAATTGGGACACCATGGGACACAGCAGGACACAGCAGGACACAGCGGGGACGCTGCGGGAACATAGCAGGACACAGCAGGGTACACAGCGGGACACAGTGGGACACAGCGGGGGACAAAGCGGGGACACAGCGGGACACAGCCAGGAAACACAGCGAGGACACAGCAGGACACAGCGTGGGACAAAGCGGGAGACAGCGGGGGACACAGCAGTAGACACAGCGGGACACAGTGGGGGACACAGCGGAACACAGTGGGGGACACAGAGGAACACAGTGGGGGACAGAGCGTGGGACACAGCGAGACACTGCGGGGACAAAGCTTGACACAGCGGGGTACACAGCGGTACACAGCGGGGCAAAAGCGGGGCAACAGCGGGACACAGCGGGTCACAGCAGGGACACAGCGGGACACAGCGTCGATATAGGGGGGACACAGAGGGACACAGCGGGTTATACAGCTGGGGAAAAAATGGGACACATCGGGGGACACAACAAGGACACAGCGGAACACAGTGTGGGACACAGTGAGGACACAGCGAGACACAGCGGGACACAGCAGGACACAACAGGGACAAAGCAGTAGACACAGCGGGACACAGCGGGGGACACAGGGGGACACAGCAGGGGACACAGCGAGGACACAGCGAGACATAGCGGGACACAGCATCGATACAGCGGGGACACAGCGGGACACAGCGGGGTCCACAGCTGGGGACACAAAGGGACACACCAGGGGACACAGCGAGGACACAGCGGAACACAGGGTGGGACACAGCGAGGACACAGCGGGACAAAACGGGACACAGCAAGGGACACAGCAGGACACAGCAGGACACAGCGGGGGACACAGCAGGAGACACATCAGGACACAACGGGGAACACAGCGAGTACACAGCGGGACACAGCGTCGATACAGTGGGCACACAGCGGGACACAGCGGGGTACACAGCTGGGGACACAAAGGGACACAGTGGGGGACACAGCGGGACACAGTGTTACACAGCGGGGACAAAGTGTGAGACACAGCGTGGGACAGAGCGGGAGACAGCGGGGGACACAGCGAGGACACAGCGGGACACAGCGGGGACACCGCGGGGAATCAGCGAGGGACACAGCGGGGGACATAGCGGGACACCACGGAACACAGCTGGACACAGCAGGAAACAGTGGTGACCCTGCGGGGACACAGCGGGACACAGCGGGGACACAGCCAAGGGACACAGCGGGGGATGAT
>NW_012302065.1:0-3244 GCF_000151885.1 Dipodomys ordii | reverse complement strand
AGCAGGAGAAGCAGAATCAGAAAGAGAAGTAGAAGCAGAAGAAACAGAAGCAGAAGAAGAAGCAGTAGAAGCACAAGAAGCAGAAGCAGGAGAAGCAGAAGCAGAAGATAAAGAAGAAGCATAAGAAGCAGAAGCAGAGGGAGAAACAAAAGAAGGAGAAAGAGCAGAAGAAGGTGAAGCAGAAGGAGATGCAGAAGCAGAAAGAGAAGCAGAAACAGAAGGAGAAGAAGAAGGAGAAGTTGGAGAATCAGAAGAAGCAGAAGCAGAAGCAGAAAGAGAAGGAGAAGAAGGAGAAGGAGAAGCAGAAGGAGAAGAACAAGCAGGAGAAGCAGAAGAAGCAGAAGCGGGAGGAGCAGAAGAAGAAGAAGAAGAAGAAACAGAAGAAAGAGAAGGAGCAGAAGGAGAAGCAGAATCAGAAGGAGAAGCAAAAGAGAAGCAGAAGAAGCAGTAGCAGGAGAAGCAGAAGCAGAAGAAACAGAAGAAGCCCAAGAAGCAGAAGGAGAACATGAAGCAGAAGGAGAAGCAGAAGCAGCAGAAGCTGGAAAAGTAGAAGCAGAAGAAACAGAACAAGCAGAAGAAGCAGAAGAAGAACGAGAAGCAGAAGAAGAACAAGGAGAAAGAGAAGGATTAGGAGTAGGAGAAAGAGAAGGATAAGCAGAAGCAGAAAGAGAAGGAGAATGAGAAGGAGAAGCAGAAGAAGCAGAAGCAGGAGAAGCAGAAGCAGAATGAAATGCAGAAGAAGTAGAAATTGAAACAGAAGATGCAGAAGAAGAAGCAGAAGCAGTAGTAGAAGCAGAAGAAGGAGAAGCAGAAGGAGAAGCATAAAGAGAAACAGAAGGAGAAGCAGGAGAAGCAGAAGCAGGAGAAGCAGAATCAGAAGAAATAGAAGAAGGAGAAGAAGCAGAAGCAGAAAGAGAAGCAGAAACAGAAGGAGAAGCAAAATAGAAGCAGAAGAAGCCGAAGAAGCAAAAGCAGAACCTAAAGCAGAAGGAGAAGCAGGAGAAGCAGAAGAAGCAGAATCTGGAGAAGAAGAAGGAGAACCAGAAGGAGAAGCAGAAGCAGAAAGAGAAGCAAAAGCAGAAGGAGAAGCAGAAGGAGAAGCAGAAGAAACAGAAGAAGCAGAATCAGTAGCAGAAGAAGCTGAAGATGCAGAACCAGAAAGAGAAGCAGAAGGAATAGCAGAAGAACGAGAAGGAGAAATAGAAGGAAAAGCAGAAGGAGAAGCAGAAGCAGAAGAAACAGAAGAAGGAGAAGAGCAGAAGCAGAAGCAGACGGAGAAGCAGAAGCAAAAGGAGAAGCAGAAGAAGCAGAAGCTGAAGCAGAAGAAGAAGAAACAGAAAAAGCAGAAGAAGCAGAAGAAGAAGCAGCAGGAGAAGCAGAAGAAGAAGAAGAAGGAGAAGGAGAAAGAGAAGGATTAGGAGTAGGAGAAACAGAAGGATAAGCAGAAGCAGAAAGAGAAGGAGAATGAGAAGGAGAAGCAGGAGAAGCAGAAGAAGCAGAAGCAGGAGAAGCAGAAGCAGAATGAAAAGCAGAAGAAGGAGAAATTGAAACAGAAGAAGATGCAGAAGGAGAAGCAGAAGGAGTAGTAGAAGCAGAAGAAAGAGAAGCAGAAGGAGAAGCATAAAGAGAAACAGAAGGAGAAGCAGGAGAAGCAGAAGCAGGAGAAGCAGAATCAGAAGAAATAGAAGAAGGAGAAGAAGCAGAATCAGAGGGAGAAGCAGAAGAAGGAGAAGCAGAAGCAGAAGAAGCAGCAGAAGGAGAAGCAGAAGCAGAAGAAGATGCAGAAGGAGAAGCAGGAGATGCAGAAGAAGCTGAAGGAGAAGCAGAAGTAGGAGAAGGAGAAGGAGGAGAAGCAGAAGGAGAAGCAGAAGCAGAATGAGAAGCAGAAAGAGAAGCAGCAGAAGCAGGAGAAGCCGAAAGAGAAGAAGCAGAAGAGGCAGAAACATTAGCAGAAGTAGAAGCAGAAGCAGAAGGAGAAGCAGCAGAAGTAGAACCAGAAATTCAGGCAGGAGAAACAGAAGAAGCAGAAGCAGAAGCAGAAGGAGAAGCAAAAAGAGAAGCACAAGGAGTAGTAAAAGAAGCAGCAGAAGGAGAAGCAGCAGAAGAAGCAGAAAAACAAGCAGGAGAAGCAGAAGCAGAAAGAGAATTAGAAGCTGAAGAAGCAGAACCAGAAGAAGAAGCAGTAGAAGCATAAGAAGCAGAAGCAGGAGAAGCAGAAGCAGAAGAAAATAGAAGAAGCATAAGAAGCAGAAGTAGAAGCAGAGGGAGAAACAGAAGAAGGAGAAGGAGCAGCAGAAGGTGAAGCAGAAGGAGATGCAGAAGCAGAAAGAGAAGCAGAAACATAAGGAGAAGTTGGAGAAGCAGAAGAAGCAGAAGCAGAAAGAGAAGCAAAAGAGGGAGAAGGAGAAGCAGAAGCAGAAGGACAATCAGGAGAAGCAGAAGAAGCAGAAGCGGGAGAAGCAGAAGAAGAAGAAGAAGAAGAAGAAACAGAAGAAGGAGAAGGAGCAGAAGGAGAAGCAGAAGCAGAAGGAGAAGCAGAAATAGAAACAGAAGCAGAAGAAGCAGTTGCAGGAGAAGCAGAAGCAGAAGAAACAGAAGAAGCTTAAGAAGCAGAAGGAGAACCTGAAGCAGAAGGAGAAGCAGAAGCATCAGAGGCTGGAAAAGCAGAAGCAGAAGATACCGAACAAGCAGAAGAAGCAGAAGCAGAACGAGAAGCAGAAGAATAAGAAGGAGAAAGAGAAGGATTAGGAGTAGGAGGAGCAGAAGCAGAATTAGAAGCAGAAAGAGAAGCAGAAGGAGAAGCAGAAGGAGAAACAGAAGAAGCAGAAGCAGGAGAAGCAGAAGCAGAAGCAGAATGAGAAGCACAAGAAGGAGAAATTGAAGGAGAAGGAGAATGAGACGGAGAAGCAGAAGGAGAAGTAGGAGAAGCAGAAGGAGAAGCAGGAGAAGCAGAAGCAGAAGAAACAGAAGAAGGAGAAAAGCAGAAGCAGAAGGAGAAACAGAAGCAGAAGGAGAAGCAGAAGAAGCAGAAGCTGAAGCAGAAGAAACTGAAAAAGCAGAAAAAGAAGAAGAAGCAGAAGAAGAACAAGCAGGAAAAGCAGAAGAAGAAGGAGGAGAAAGAGAAGGATTAGGAGTAGGAGAAACAGACGGATAAGTAGAAGCAGAAAGAGAAGGAGAAGGAGAAGCAGAAGAAGCAGAAGCAGGAGAAGCAGAAGAAGAATGAAAAGCAGAAGAAGGATGAAAT
>NW_012302064.1:0-3245 GCF_000151885.1 Dipodomys ordii | reverse complement strand
GCTTTTCCTTCTACTGCTCCTTCTTCTGCTTCTCTTTCTGCTTCTACTCCTGTTTCTCCTTCTCCTTCTCCTTCTAGTTCTTCTGCTTTTCCTTCTGCTTCTCCTTCTGCTTCTGAATCTTCTGCTTCTTCTGCTACTGCCTCTGCTTCTTCTGTTTCTTCTGCTTCTCCTGCTGCTTTTGCTTCTCTTTCTGCTTCTGCTTCTCCTTCTGCTTCTCCAGATTCTGCTTCTTCTGCTTCTCCTGCTTCTCCTTCTGCTTCTGCTTCTTCTGCTTCTCCTGCTTCTCCTTCTGCATCTTCTTCTGTTTCTGTTTCTCCTTCTCCTTCTTCTGCTTCTCCTTCTGATTCTCCTTCTGCTTCTTCTTCTTCTGCTTTACCTGCTTCTCTTTCTGCTTCTCCTTCTACTTCTCCTTCTGTTTCTCCTTCTCCTTCCTGTTTTTATGCTTTTCCTTCTGCTTCTGCTACACCTGCTACTGCTTCTACTTCTTCTGTTTCTTTTGTTTCTCCTTATGCTTCTCCTTCTGCTTTTGCTTCTCTTTCTGCTTCTGCTTCTCCTTCTGCTTCTCCAGATTCTGTTTCTTCTGCTTCTCCTGTATCTCCTTATGCTTCAGGTTCTGCTTCTGTTTCTTCGGCTTCTTCTGCTTCTGCTTCTCCTGCTGCTGCTTCTTCTGCTGCTCCTGCTTCTATTTCTGCTTTTCCTTCTGTTTCTGCTTCTCCTTCTGCTTCTGCTTCTTCTCCTTCTTATGTTTCTTCTGCTTCTGCTTCTCCTGCTTCTGCTTCTCCTGCTTCTGGTTGTGCTTCTCTTTCTGCTTCTCTTTCTGCTTCTCCTTCTCCTTCTCCTTCTTCTGCTTCTCCTTCTGCTTCTCCTTCTCCTTCTGCTTCAATTTCTCCTTCTGCTTCTCATTCTGCTTCTGCGTCTTCTCTTTCTTCTGCTTCTCTTGCTTCTGCTTCTCCTGCTTCTCCTTCTTCTCGTGCTGCTTCTCCTTCTGCGTCTCTTTCTGCTTCTGCTTATCCTTTTGCTTCTCCTACTCCTAATCCTTCTCTTTCGCCTTCTCCTTCTTGTTCTTCTGCTTCTCCTGGTACTTCTGCTTCTGCTTATTCTACTATTTCTGTTTCTTCTGCTTCTTCTTCAGATTGTGCTTCTTCTGTTTCTCCTTCTGCTTCAAATTCTGCTTCTGCTTCTTCGGCTTCTCCTGTTTCTTCTGCTTCTGCTTCTCCTGCTTCTTCTGCTTCTCCTGCTTCGCTTTCTGCTTCTCCTTCTGCTTCTGCTTCTGCTTCTGCTCTTCTCCTTCTTCTGTTTCTTTTGCTTCTGTTTCTTCTTCTTCTTCTTCTTCTGTTTCTTCTGATTCTACTTCTGCTTCTCCTTCTTCTCCTTCTCTTTCTGCTTCTTCTGATTCTCCTGCTTCTCCTTCTTGTTCTCCTTCTGTTTCTGCTTCTCTTTCTGCTTCTCCTTCTGCTGCTCCTTCTCCTTCTCCTTCTTCTGCTTCTCTCACTGCTTCTGCTTCTGCTTCTTTTGCTTATTCTTTTTCTTCTGCTTCAGCTTTTCCTGCTTCTGCTTCTTCTCCTTCTACTGCTTCTCCTTATAATTCTCCTTATGCTTCTCCTTATGCTTCTCCTTATGCTGCTGCTGCTTCTTCTTCTTCTTCGTCTTCTTCTTCTTCTCTTTCTTCTGCTTCTGCTTTTCCTGCGTCTTCTACTTCTACTGCTTCTCTTTCTGCTTCTTGTCCTTCTCCTGTTTCTTCTCCTTCTGCTTCTCCTGCTTCTGCTTCTTCTGCTTTTCCTGCTTCTCTTTCTGCTTCTCCTTCTGCTTCTGCTCCTTCTCCTTCTTCTGTTTCTTCTTCTTCTGCTTCTCCCGCTTGTGCTTCTTCTGCTTCTCCTACTTCTCGTTCAGCTTCTCTTCGTCGGCTTCTCTTTCTATTTCTGCTTCTGCTTCTTCTGATTCTGATTCTTCTCCTTCTTCTTCTCCTTCTGCTTCTGCGTCTTCTGCATTTCCTGCTTCTCCTTCTGCATCTCCTTCTGCTTGTGCTTTTCCTTCTGCTTCTTCTTCTGCTCCGGCTTCTCCTTCTCCTTCTTCTGCTTCTCCGTCTGCTTCTGTTTCTTCTGCTTTTCCTGCTTCTCCTTCTGCTTCTCCTTCTATTTCTCCTTCTCGTTCTTCTGCTATTCCTTCTGCTTCTCTTTCTGCATCTGCATCTTCAGCTTCTTCTGGTACTGATTCTGCTTCTTCTGTTTCTTCTGCTTCTCCTTCTGCTTCTCCTTCTGCTTTTGCTTCTCTTTCTGCTTCTGCTTCTCCTTCTGGTTCTCCTTCTTCTTCTCCAGATTCAGCTTCTTCTGCTTCTCCTGCTTCTCCTTCTGCTTTAGGTTCTGCTTTTGCTTCTTCGGCTTCTTCTGCTTCTATTTCTGCTTCTCCTTCTGTTTCTACTTCTCTTTCTGAATCTGCTTCTTCTCCTTCTTCTATTTCTTCTGATTCTGCTTCTCCTGCTTCTGCTTCTCCTGCTTCACCTTCTGTTTCTCTTTATGCTTCTCCTTCTGCTTCTCCTTCTTCTGCTTCTACTACTGCTTCTGCTTCTCCTTCTGCATCTTGTTCTCTTTCAATTTCTCCTTCTTCTGCTTTTCATTCTGCTTCTGCTTCTCCTGCTTCTGCTTCTTCTGCTTCTCCTGCTTCTCCTTCTCATTCTCTTCCTGCTTATCCTTCTGTTTCTCCTACTCCTAATCCTTCTCTTTCTCCTTCTTCTTCTTCTTCTGCTTCTCCTGCTGCTTCTTCTTCTGCTTGTTCTGCTTTTTCTGTTTCTTCTTCTTCTGCTTCAGCTTCTGCTTCTTCTGCTTCTCCTTTTGCTTCTGCTTCTCCGTCTGCTTCTGCTTCTGCTCTTCTACTTCTTCTGTTTCTTCTGCTTCTGCTTCTCCTGCTTCTCCTTCTTCTGCTTCTCCTACTTCTCCTTCTGCTTCTCCGTCTCATTCTCCTTCTCCTTCAATTTCTCCTTCTTGTGCTTCTCATTCTGCTTCTGCTTCTGCTTCTCCTACTTCTGCTTCTTCTGTTTCTCCTTCTGCTTCTCCTTCTGCTTCTCTTTCTGCTTCTGATTCTCCTTCTGCTCCTCCTACTCCTAATCCTTCTCTTTCTACTTCTTCTTCTTCTGCTTCTCGTTCTGCTTCTGCTTCTTCTCCTTGTTTTGTTTCTTCTGCTTCTGCTTTTCCAGCTTCTGCATGCTTCTGCTTGTCCTTCTGCTTCAGGTTCTCCTTCTGCTTCTTGGG
>NW_012302063.1:0-3245 GCF_000151885.1 Dipodomys ordii | reverse complement strand
TCTCACAGCAAGGACACAGCGGGACACAGTGGAACACAGCGGGACATAGCAGTGACACAGCAGGGGACACAGCGGGACACAGCCGGGGACACAGCGGGACACAGCGGGGGAGACAGGGAGGACACAGCGGGACAAAGCGGGTGACACAGCGGGACACAGCGAGGGACACAGCGTCGATAGAGCAGGGACACAGCGGGGTACACAGCTGGGGACACAAAGGGACACAGTGGGGGACATAGCGGGACACAACGGGACGCAGCGGGACACAGCGGGGCACAGCGGGGACAAAGCAGGAGACACAGCAGGGAACAGAGCAGGACACAGCAGGGGACACAGCGAGGACACAGCGGGACACAGCGGGGAAACAGCGGGGACTCAGCGGGGGACACAGCGGGGGACAAACGGGACACCACGGAACACAGCGGGATACAGCGGGACACAACGGGGACAAAGCGGGACTCAGCGGGGAACACAGCAGGGGTCAAAGCGGGACACCACGGGACACAGTGTGACACATTGCGCCACAGCGGCGATACTGCGGGAACACAGCGGGACAAAGTGGGGGACACAGCGGGACACAGCGGGGGACACAGCAGGGGATAGCGGGGGACAGAGAGTGGACAGAATGGAGCACAGCAGTGACACAGCTGGACACAGCGGGGTACAAAGCGGGACACAGCGGGCACACAGCGCGGACACAGCAGGGACACAGCAGGGGACACAGTGGGACACAGCAGGGACACAGCATGGGACACAGAGGGACACAGCGGGACACAGCGGGACACAGCGGGGCACAGCAGGGACACAGCGAGGGACACAGCAGGGGACACAGCGGGACACACCGGGGGACATAGCAGGACACAGCAGGGGACACAGGGAGGACACAGCGGGACAAAGTGGGGGACACAGCGGAACACAGCGAGGGACACAGCGGGGGACACAGTGGGACACAGCGGCGGACACAGCGAGGACACAGCGGGACACAGCGGGGACACAGCGGGGACTCAGTGGGGACACAGTGGGGGACAAACGGGACACCACGGAACACAGCGGGACACAGCAGACACAGCGGGGACAATGCAGGCATACAGCGGGCAACAGCGGGGGCACAGCAGGACACAGCAGGGGACAGAGCGGGGGACACACCAGGACACAACGGGGACAAAGTGGGACTCAGCGGGGGACACAGCAGGGGACAAAGCGGAACACCACGGGACACAGTGTGACACAGCGGGACACAGCGGGGACACTGCGGGGACACAGCGGGACAAAGCAGGGGACACAGCGGGACACAACGGGACATAGCGGGGGACACAGCAGGGGACAGCGGGGAACAGAGAGGGGACACAGCGTGACACAGGGGTGACACAGCTGGACACAGCAGGGTACACAGCGGGACACAGCGGGCACACAGCGGGGACACAGCGGGGCACAGTGGGACACAGTGGGGACAGAGCGGTGGACACAGCAGTGGACACATCGGGGGACACAGAGGGGACACAGTGGGAAACAGTGGGGGACACAGCGAGGACACATTGGGACACAGCGGGGACACAGCGGGACTCAGCGGGGGACACAGCAGTACACAGCGGGACACAGCGGGACACAGCGGGGGACACAGTGGGACAGAGCAGGGTACACAGCGGGACACAGAGAGGGACAAGCGGGACACAGTGGGGGACACGGGGGGACAATGCGGGACACAGAGGGGGACACAGCGATGACAAAGCGGGACACAGCGGGGACACAGCGGGACTCAACACGGTCACAGCGGGACACAGCGGGACACCTCGGGGACACAGCAGGGGACACAGCGGGACACAGCGGGGGACACAGCGGGCGACACAGGGGGAACAAAGCGGGACACAGCAGGGGACACAGCGAAGACTCAGCGGGACAAATCTGGGACACAGCGGGAATCAGCGGGAGACACAGCGGGACACAGTGGGACAGAGCGGGGACACAGCAGGGACACAGCGGGGGACACAGTGGGACAGAGCAGGGGACACAGCAGGGGAAACAGAGGGACAGAGCGGGACACAGCGGGGGACACAGGGTTGACAGAGCGGGACACAGCGGGGGACACAGTGAGGACACATTGGGACACAGTGGGGCCCCAGCGGGACTCAGCGTGGGACACAGCAGTACACAGCGGGACCCAGCGGGACACAGCGTCGATACAGCGTGGACACAGCGGGGTACATAGCTGGGGACACAACGGGACACAGTGGGGGCCATAGCGGGACACAGCGGGACACAGTGGGACACAGGGGGTCACAGTGTGGACAAAGCGGGGACTCAGCAGGGGACACAGCGGGTGACAAACGGGACACCACGGAATACAGGGGAATACAGCGGGACACAGCGGGGGACACAGCAGGACACAGCGGGACACAGAGGTGGACACAGCGGAACACAGCAGGGGACAGAGCGGGGGACACAGCGGGACACAACGGGGACAAAGCGGCCCTCAGCGGGGGACACAGGAGGGGACAAAGTGGAACACCACGGGACACAATGTGACACAACAGGACACAGCGGGGACACTGTGGGGAAACAGCGGGACAAAGCAGGGGACATAGTGGGACACAGCAGGACACAGCGGGGGACAGAGCAGGTAACAGAGAAAGGACAGAGCGGGACACAGCGGTGACACCGCTGGACACAGTGGGGTACACAGCAGGACACAGCGGGCACACAGCGGGGACACAGCGGGACACATCGGGACACAGTGGGGACAGAGCGGGACACAGAGGGACACAGCGGGGTACACAGCGGGACACACGGGGGACACAGTGAGGACACAGCGGGATACAGCGGGGACAAAGCGGGGGTCACAGTGGGACACAGCGGGACACAGCGGGGGACATAGTGGGACACAGCGGGGGACACAGCGACGACAAAGCGGGACACAGCAGGGAAACAGCAGGACTCAGCAGGGTCACAGCGGGACACAGCGGGACACAGCGGGACACAGCAGGGACACAGCAGGGGACACAGCAGGACACAGCGTGGGACACAGCGGGTCACAGCGGGGAATACAGAGGGACACAGTGGGGAACACAGAGGGACACAGCGGGACACAGCGGGTACAGCGGGGACATAGAAGGGGACAGCGGGGACCCACCAGGGGACAACGTGGACACAGCGGGACACAGCGGGGGACACAGCGGGACACAGCGGGGGACACAGGGGGGACAAAGCGGGACACAGCGGGGGACACAGTGAAATACAGCGGGACACAT
>NW_012302062.1:0-3245 GCF_000151885.1 Dipodomys ordii | reverse complement strand
AGAAGAAGAAGGAGAAGAAGGAGAAGCATAAGGAGAAGAAGTAGAAGCAGATGGAGCAGAAGCAGGAGAAGCAGAAGCAGTAGAAAAAGAATAAGCATAAGAAGAAGAATCAGAGGGAGAAGCAGAAGAAGGAGAAGGAGCAGCAGAAAGAGAAGTAGAAGGAGAATCAGAAGGAGTAGCAGAAGCAGAAGAAGCAACAGAAGGAGAAGCAGAAGCAGAAGATGCAGAACGAGAAGCAGGAGAAGCAGAAGAAGCAGAAGCGGAAGGAGAAGCAGAAGAAGGAGAAGGAGAAGGAGAAGGAGAAGGAAGGGCAGCAGAAGCAATAGGAGAAGCAGAAGGAGAAGCAGAAAGACAAGCAGTAGAAGCAGAAGAAGCAGGAAAAGCAGAAGCAGAAGAAAGAGGAGAAGAAGAAGAAGAAGAAGAAGAAGAAGAAGAAGAAGAAGAAGAAGAAGAAGAAGAAGAAGAAGAAGAAGACGAAGAAGAAGACGAAGGAGAAGACGAAGAAGAAGAAAAAGAAGAAGAAGAAGAAGCATAAGGAGAAACATAATGAGAAGCAGTAGAAGCAGAAGAAGCAGAAGCAGGAGAAGCAGAAGCAGAAGAAAAAGAATAAGCAGAAGAAGCAGAAGCAGAAGCAGGGGGAGAATCAGAAGAAGGATAAGGAGAAGGAGCAGCAGAAGGAGAAGCAGAAGCAGAATGAGAAGCAGAAACAGAAGGAGAACAAGAAGGAGAAGCAGGAGAATCAGAAGAAGCAGAAGTAGAAGCAGAAAGAGAAGGAGAAGAAGGAGAAGCAGAAGTAGCATCAGAAGAAACAAAAGAAGAAGAAGCAGAAGAAATATAAGCAAAAGAAACAGAAGAAGGAGAAGAGCAGAAGCAGAAGCAGAAGGAGAAGCAGAAGCAGAAGGAGAAGCAGAAGGAGAAGCAGGAGAAGCAGAAGAAGCAGGAGAAGCAGAAGCAGAAGAAACAGGCGAAGCCGAAGAAGCAGAATCATAATCTGAAGCAGAAGGAGAAACAGAAGAAGCACAATCTGAAGCAGAAGCAGAAGAAACAGTAATAGTAGAATAAGCAGAAGCAGAAGCACCAGGAGAAACAGAAGAAGGAGAAGGTGAAAGAGAAGGATTAGGAGTAGGAGAAGCAAAAGGATAAGCAGAAGCAGAAAGAGACGCAGAATGAGAAGCAGCACGAGAAGTAGGAGAAGCAGGAGAAGCAGAAGCAGGAGAAGCAGAAAAAACAGAAGATGCAGAAGCAGAATGAGAAGCAGAAGGAGAAATTGAAGCAGAAGCAGAAGCAGAAGGAGAAGCAGAAGCAGGAGAAGCAGAAGCAGGAGAAGCAGAAAGAGAAGCAGAACGAGAAGCAGGAGAAGCAGAAGAAGATGCAAAAGGAGAAGCAGGAGAAGCAGAAGAAGCAGAAGGAGAAGTAGAAGTAGGAGAAGGAGAAGGAAGAGTCGCAGAAGCAATAGGAGAAGCAGAAGGAGAAGCAGAAGCAGAATGAGAAGCAGAAAGAGAAGCAGTAGAAACAGAAGAAGCAGGAAAAGAAGAAGCAGAAGAAAGAGAAGAAGAAGAAGAAGAAGAAGAAGAAGAAGAAGAAGAAGAAGAAGAAGAAGAAGAAGAAGAAGAAGAAGAAGAAGAAGAAGAAGGAGAAGCATAATGAGAAGAAGTAGAAGCAGATGGAGCAGAAGCAGGAGAAGCAAAAGCAGTAGAAAAGGAATAAGCATAAAAAGAAGAATCAGAGGGAGAAGCAGAAGAAGGAGAAGGAGCAGCAGAAAGAGAAGTAGAAGGAGAATCAGAAGGAGTAGCAGAAGCAGAAGAAGCAGCAGAAGGAGAAGCAGAAGCAGAAGATGCAGAACGAGAAGCAGGAGAAGCAGAAGAAGCAGAAGCGGAAGGAGAAGCAGAAGAAGGAGAAGGAGAAGGAGAAGGAAGGGCAGCAGAAGCAATAGGAGAAGCAGAAGGAGAAGCAGAAAGAGAAGCAGTAGAAGCAGAAGAAGCAGGAAAAGGAGAAGCAGAAGAAAGAGAAGAAGAAGAAGAAGAAGAAGAAGAAGAAGAAGAAGAAGAAGAAGAAGAAGAAGAAGAAAAAGAAGAGGAAGAAGAAGAATAAGCAGCAGCATAAGGAGAAGCATAAGGAGAAGCATAAGGAGAAGCATAAGGAGAAGCAGTAGAAGCAGAAGCAGGAGAAGCAGAAGCAGAAGAAAAAGATTAAGCAAAAGAAGCAGAAGGAGAACAAGAAGGAGAAGCAGGAGAATCAGAAGAAGCAGAAGTAGAAGCAGAAAGAGGAGAAGAAGGAGAAGCAAAAGTAGAATCAGAAGAAACAGAAGACGAAGAAGCAGAAGAAACAGAAGCAAAAGAAACAGAAGAAGGAGAAGAGCAGAAGCAGAAGCAGAAGGAGAAGCAGAGGCAGAAGGAGAAGCAGAAAGAGAAGCAGGAGAAGAATAAGAAGCAGGAGAAGCAGAAGATGGAGAAGCAGAAGAAGAAGACGGAGAAGGCGAAAGAGAAGGATTAGAATTGGAGAATCAAAAGGATAAGCAGAAGCAGAAAGAGACGCAGAAGGAGAAGCAGCACGAGAACTAGGAGAAGCAGAAGCAGGAGAAGCAGAAGAAACAGAAGACGCAGAAGCAGAATGAGAAGCAGAAGGGGAAATTGAAGCAGAAGCAGAAGGAGAAGCAGAAGCAGAAGGAGAAGCAGAAGAAGGAGAAGGAGAAGCAGAAAGAGAAGCAGAAAGAGAAGCAGATAGAGAAGCAGAAAGAGAAGCAGGAGAAGCGGAAGCAGGAGAAGCAGAAGCAGAAGAAACAGAAGGAGAAGAAGCAGAAGCAGAAGCAGAAACAGAAGGAAAAGCAGAAGGAGAAGCAGGAGAAGCAGAAGAAGCAGCAGCAGGAGAAGCAGAAGCAGAAGAAGCCGAAGAAGCAGAAGCAGAACCTGAAGCAGAATGAGAAGCAGGAGAAGCAGAAAAAGCAGAATCTGGAGAAGCAGAATGAGAAGCTGAAGGAGAAGCAGAAGCGGAAAGAGAATCAAAAGCAGCAGGAGAAGCAGAAGAAACATAAGAAGCAGAAGCAGTAGCAGTTGCAGCAGAAGCAGAAGGAAAAGCAGAAGAACGAGGAGGAGAAGGAAAAACCGAAGCAGAAGCAGAAGGAGAATCAGAAGGAGAAGCAGAAGAAGCAGAAGGAGAAGCAGAAGCAGAAGAAGCAGCAGAAGGAGAAGAAGAAACAGAAGAAGATGCAGAAGGAGAAGCTGGAGAAGCAGAAGAAGCAGACGCAT
>NW_012302061.1:0-3245 GCF_000151885.1 Dipodomys ordii | reverse complement strand
TCACCCCTGTGTCCCTCGCTGTGTCCCGCTGGGTCCCTCTGTGTCCTCGCTGTGTCCACCGCTGTGTCCCGTTGTGTCCCCAGCTGTGTACCCCGCTGTGTCCCGCAGTATCGACGTTGTGTCCCACTGGGTCCCGCTGTTTCCTTCCTGTGTTCCCCGCTGTGTCTCGCTGTGTCCCCGCTGTATCGACGCTGTGTCCCCGCTGTGTCCCGCTGTGTCCTCGCTGTGTACACCGCTGTGTCCCGTTGTGTCCCCAGTTGTGTCCCCTGCTATGTCCGGCTGTGTCTACTGCTGTGTCCACGCTGTGTCCCGCTGTGTCTCGCTGTGTCCCGCTGTGTCCTCTCTGTGTCCCCCGCTGTGTTCTGCTGTGTCCTCACTGTGTCCCCCGCTGTGTCCCGCTGTGTCCCCATTGTGTCCCCCGCTGTGTCGTGCTGTGTCCCGCTGTGTCCCCCGCTGTGTCCGCTGCTGTGTCCTGCTCTGTTCCCCGCTGTGTCACCAATGTGTCCGGCTGTGTCCTCGCTGTGTCCCGCTGTGTCTCTCTGTGCCCCCACTCTGTCCCGTTGTGTCCACAGCTGGGTACCACGCTGTGTAACACTGTGTCCCTGCTGTATCGACGCTGTGTCCTGCTGGGTCCCGCTGTGTCCTCGCTGTGTTCCCCACTGTGTCCCGCTGTGTCCCCAGCTGTGTCCCCTGCTGTGTCCCGCTATGTCCTCGCTGGGTCCCCCGCTGTGTCCTGCTGTGTCCCCCGCTGTGTCACGCTGTGTTCCGCTGTGTCCCCACTGTGTGCCCGCTGTGTCCCGCTGTGTTCTCCATTGTGTCCAGCTGTGTCACAGCTGTGTCTCGCTTTGGCCCCTCTCTGTCTCCGCTGTCCCCAGCTGTGTCCCCCGCTGTGTCCCGCTGTGTGCCGCTGTGTCCCCCGCTTTGTCCCGCTGAGTCCCCTCTGTGTCACCGCTGTGTCCCGCTGTGTCCTCGCTTTGTCAACTGCTGTCTGCCGCTTTGTCCCCGCTGTGTCCCAAGCTGTGTCCCGCTGTGTCCCGCTGTGTACCACGCTGTGTCCCACTATGTTCCCGCAGTGTTCCCGCTGTGTCCCGCTGTGTCCCGCTGGGTCCTCTATGTGTCCCCCCCAGTTTCCCGTTGTGTCCCCAGCTGTGCACCCTGCTGTGTCCCGCTGTGTCCCCGCTGTATCGACGCTGGGTCCCGCTGGGTCCCGCTATGTCCTCCATGTGTTCCCCGCTGTGTCCCGCTGTGTCCCGCTGTGTCCGCCACTGTGTCCCGCTGTGTCCCCCACTTTGTCCCTGCTGTGTCCCCGCTGTGTCCCGCTGTGTACCCCTCTGTGTCCCCCGCTGTGTCCCGCTGTGTCCCCCACTGTGTCCCTGCTGTGTCCCCGCTGTGTCCCGCTGTGTCCCGCTGTGTACTGCTGTGTCCCCCGCTGTGTCCCGCTGTGTCCCCGCTGTGTCCCAATATGTCCTCGCTCTGTCCCCCGCTGTGTACCGCTGTGTCCTTCCTGTGTCCCCCACTGTGTCCCGCTGTGTCCCGCTGTGTTCCCCGCTGTGTCCCCCGCTGTGTCCTGCTGTGTCCCCGCTGTGTCCCCTGCTGTGTCCCGCTGTGTCCCCGCAGTGTCACTGCTGTGTCCAGCTGTGTACTGCTCTGTCCCGTGGTGGCCTGCTGTGTCCAGTTGTGTCCCCGCTCTGCCCCGCTGTGCCCTCTCTGTGTCCCCCGTTGTGTCCCGCTGTGTCCCCCGCTGTGTAAGACTGTGTCCCGCTGTGTCCCGCTCTGTCCACGATGTGTCCCGCTGTGTCCCGATGTGTCCCCCGCTGTGTCCCCCTGTGTCCCGCTGTGTCCCGCTGTGTCCCGAAGTGTCCCCGACTCTGTCCCATTGTGTCCCAGCTGTGTACCCCGCTGTGTCCCGCTGTGTCCTCCTGTGTCACGCTGTGTCCCCCGCTGAGTCCCGCTGTGTCCTCGCTGTGTCCCCCGCTGTGACCCGCTGTGACCCGCTGTGTCCTGCTTTGACCCGCTGTGTCCCGCTGTGTCCTCGCTGTGTCCCCACATGTGTCCCGCTGTGTCCCACGCTGTGTCCCGCTGTGTCCCGCTCTGTCCTCGCTCTGTCCCACGCTGTGTCCCGCTTTGTCCCTGCTTTGTCCCCCGCTGTATCCCACTGTGTCCCGCTGTGTACCCTGCTGTGTCCTGCCATGTTCCCGCAGTGTCCCCGCTGTGTCCTGCTGTGTCCCCGCTGTGTCCCCGCTGTGTCCCGCTGTGCACCCCGCTGTGTCCAGCTTTTTCCCCGCTGTGTCCCGCTGTGTTCCGCTGTGTCCTTCTGTGTCCTCGCTGTGTCCCACGCTGTGTTCCGCTGTGTCCTCGCTGTGTCCTCCGATGTGTCCCTTTATGTCCCCAGCTGTGTACCCCGCTGTATCGACGCTGTGTCCCACTGGGTCCCGTAGTGTCCTCGCTGTGTTCTCCGTTGTGTCCCACTGTGTAACACTCTGTGTCCGCCTCTGTATCCTGCTGTGTCCCCCGCTGTGTTCCGCTTTGTCCCGCTGTATACTGCTGTGTCCCCGCAGAGTCCCGCTGTGTCCCCGCTGTGTCCCACTGTGTCCCGCTGTGTCCCCCGCTGTGTCCCCCTTTGTCCACTGCTGTGTACCTACTGTGTCCCGCTGTGTTCCGCTGTGTCCCGCTGTGTCCCGCTGTATTCCCCGCTATGTCAAACTGTGTACCCTTCTGTGTCCCCTCTGTGTCCTGCTGTGTCCCCCGCTTTGTCCGCTGTGTCCCGCTGTGTCCCTCTGTGTACTGCTGTGTCCCACGCTGAGTCCCGCTGTGTCCCGCTGTTTCCTCCGCTATGTCCCGCTGTGTCCTCGCTGTGTCCCCTGCTGTGTCCTGCTGTGTCCCACCTGTGTCCCCCGCTGTGTCCGGCTGTGTCCCGCTGTGTCGCCCGCTGTGTCCCGCTGTATCCCGCTGTGTCCCGCTCTGTCCCCCACTCTGTCCCGCTTTGTCCCCCCTGTGTCCGACGCTGTGTCCCGATGTATTCCCCTCTGTGTCCCGCTGTGTCCCCCCTGTGTCCCGTTGTGTCCCCAGCTGTGTACCTCGCTGTGTCCCGCTGTGTCCCCGCTGTACCGATGCTGTGTCCCGCTGTGTCCTCGCTGTGTTCCCCGCTGTGTCCCACTGTGTCCCAAGCTCTGTCCCGCTGTGTCCCCCACTGTGTCACGCTGTGTTCCGCTTTGTCCCCCACTGTGTCCCGTTGTGTTCCGCTT
>NW_012302060.1:0-3245 GCF_000151885.1 Dipodomys ordii | reverse complement strand
ACAGATGGGATTAAAGCGTGAGACTCAGCGGGGGTCTCAGGGGGGATACAGCGGGACACAGGGGGGGGACACAGCGAGGACACATTGGGACACAGCGGGGACACAGCGGGACTCAGCGGGGGACACAGCAGTACACAGCGGGACATAGCGGGTCACAGCTGGGACAGAGCGGGTGACACAGAGGGGTACACAGCGGGACACATCAGTTGACTAAAGCAGGTCACAGCGGGGGACACAGCGAGGACATTGCGGGACACTGCGGGAGACACAGCAAGGACACAGCGGGACACAGTGGAACACAGCGGGACACAGCAGTGACACAGCAGGGGACCCAGCGGGACACAACCGGGGACACAGCGGGACACAGCGGGGCCACAGGGAGGACACAGCAGGACACAGCGGGGGACACAGCGGGAAACAGCGAGGGACACAGCATCGATAGAGTGGGGACACAGCGGGACACAGCGGGGTACACAGCTGGGGACACAACGGGACACAGTGGGGGACATAGCGGGACACAACAGGACACAGTGGGACACAGCGGGACACAGCGGGGGACACAGCGATGACAAAGCGGGACACAGCGGGGGACACAGTGGGACAGAGCAGGGTACACAGCAGGGGACACAGAAGGACCCAGCGGGACACAGCGGGGGACACAGGGGGGACACAGCGGGACACAGCGGGGGACACAGCGAGGACACATTGGGACACAGCGGGGACACAGCAGGACTCAGCGGGGGACACAGCAGTACACAGCGAGACACAGCGGTACACAGCGGAGCACAGCAGGGACAGGGCGGGGGACAAAGTGGGACACAGCGGGACACAGCGGGGGACACAGCGGGGGACACAGAGGGGTACACAGCGGGACACAGCAGTGGACAAAGCAGGACACAGTGAGGGACACAGCGAGGACACTGCGGGACTTTGCGGGAGACACAGCGAGGACACAGAGGGACACAGCGGAACCCAGCGGGACACAGCAGGGACACAGCAGGGGACACAGCGGGACACAGAGGAACACACAGTGGGACACAGCGGGGGACACAGCGGGACACAGTGGGACACAGCGGGGGACACAGCGGGACACAGCGGGGGACAAAGCGAGGACACAGCGGGACACAACGGGGGACACAGCGAGGACACAGCAGGACACAGCTGGGACACAGCGGTACACAGCGGGGACACAGCAGTGGACACAGCAGGACACAGCGGGGGACACAGGAGAGATACAGCGGGACACATCGTGGGACACAGCGACACATGGGGACACAGACGGGACACAACGGGACTAAGCGGGGGACACAGCAGTACACAGCGGGACACAGCGGGACACAGCCGGGACACATCAGGGACACAGCGGAGGACACAGCGGGACACAGCGGGGATCACAGAGGGGTACACAGCGGGACACAGTGGGAAAAACAGCGGGGACACAGCAGGACCCAGCGGAGAACACAGAGAGACACAGCGGTACACAGCGGGGGACACAGCGGGACACAGCGTGCGACACAGCGAGGACACAGTGGGACACAGCGGGACACAGCGGGGACATAGCAGGGACACAGCAGGGACACAGCGGAGGACACAGCGGAGGACACAGCGGGACACAACAGGACACAGCGGGGGACACAGTAGGACACAGCGAGGGACACAGCGGGGGACACAGCGGGACACAATGGGGCACACAGCGATGACACAGCGGGACCCAGCAGGACACAGCGTCGATACATCGGGGACACAGCGTTACACAGCGGGGTACACAGCTGGGGACACAAAGGGTCACAGTGGGGGACACAGAGGGACAGAGCAGGACACAGTGGGACACAGCGGAGACAAAGCATGGGACACAGAGGGGACAGAGCAGGAGACAGCGGGGGACACAGCGAGGACACAGCAGGACAAAGCAGATACACAGCGGGGACTCAGCTGAGGACACAGCGGGGGACAAAGCGGGACACCACGGAACACAGCGAGACACAGCAGGAAACAGCGGTGACCCTGCGGGGACACAGCGGAACACACTGGGGGACAGAGCGTGGGACAAAGCGAGACACAGCGGGGACAAAGCTGGACACAGCGGGTTACACAGCGGGACACAGCTGGGACACAGCGGGTACAAAGTGGGACACAGCGGGTCACAGCAGGGACACAGCGGGACACAGCGGGGGACACAGCGAGGACACAGCGGGACACAGCGGGGGAAACAGCGGGGGACAGCGGAGACAGAGAGGGGCCACAGTGGGCCACAGCGGTGACAGAGCTGGACACAGCGGGGTACACAGTGGGTCACAACGGGACACAGCGGGGGACACAGCGGGACACAGCAGGACACAGTGGGACCCAGCGGAGACAAAGCATGAGACACAGCGGAGGACAGAACGGGAGACAGCGGGGGACACAGCGAGGACACAGCTTCACACAGTGGGGACACAGTGGGGACACAGAGGGAACTCAGCGGGGGACACAGCGGGGGACAAAGCGGGACACCACGGAACACAGCGGGACACAGCGTGAAACAGCGGTGACCCTCCGGGGACACAGCGGGACACAGCGGGGGACACAGCGGGGGACACAGCGGAACACAGTGGGGGACAAAGCGTGGGACAAAGCGAGACACAGCGGGCACAAAGCAGAACACAGCGGGGTACACAGCGGGACACAGCTGGAACACAGCGGGAACACAGTGGGACACAGCGGGTCACAGCAGGGAAACAGCAGGACACAGAGGGGACACAGCGGGGGACACAGCGGGACACAGCGGGGGACACAGTGGGACACAGCGGGGTACACAGCGAGGACACAATGGGAAACAGCGGGGGACACAGCGAGGACACAGCGGGACACAGCGGAGGAAATAGCGGGGGACAGCGGAGACAGAGAGGGGCCACAGTGGGAAACAGCGGTGACACAGCTGGACACAGCGGGATACACAGCGGGTCACAACGGGGACACAGCGGGGGACACAGCGGGACACAGCGGGGGACAGAGCGGGACACAATGGAGACACAGCGGGGGACACAGCGGGACACAGCGGGGAACAAAGAGGGGTACACAGCGGAAACCAGCGGGGAACACAGCGAGGACACAGTGGGACCCAGCGAGACACAGCGTTGATACAGCGGGGACACAGCGGGGGACCGAGCGGGGACACAGCAGTAGACACAGAGGGACCAAGCAAGGAAAACAGTGAGACACAGCGGGGGACACAGGGAGGACACAGCGGGACACAGCAGGGATGA
>NW_012302059.1:0-3246 GCF_000151885.1 Dipodomys ordii | reverse complement strand
CAGCAAGGACACAGCGGGACACAGTGGGGGACACAGCAGGACATAGCGGGGGACACAGCGGGGGACACAGCGAGGACACAGCTGCACACAGTGGGGGACACAGCAAGGACAGAGCGGGACACAGCGGGACACAGCGGGACACAGCGGGGGACACAGGAAGGACACAGCGGTACACAGAGGGGGACAGAGCGAGGACACATTGGGACACAGCGGGACTCAGCGGGGGACACAGCAGTACACAGAGGGACACAGCCGGATAGAGCGGGGACACAGCAGGGACACAACGGGGGACACAGCGGGACACAGCGGGGGGACACAGAGGGGTACACAGCAGGACACAGCGGGGAAAAAAGTGAGGCCACAGCAGAACACAGCGTGGGACACAGCGAGGACCCAGCGGGACACAGCGGGACACAGCGGGGACAAAGCAGTAGACACAGCATGACACAGTGGCGGACACAGCGGGACACAGCGTGGGACACAGGGAGGACACAGCGGGACCCAGCGGGACCCAGCGTCGATACTGCTGGGACACAGCGGGACACAGCGAGGTACACAGCTGGGGACACAACAGGACACAGCGGGCAACACTGGGAGGACATAGCGGGACACAGCGGGACCCAGCGTCGTTACAGCGGGGACACAGCGGGACACACCGGGGTCCACAGCTGGGGACACAACGGGACACTGCGGGGGACACAGAGAGGACAAAGCGGGAAAGAGCGGTACACAGCTGGGACACTGCGGGAACATAGTGGGACACAGCGGGGTACACAGCGGGACACAGCGGTGACACAGAGGGGACTCAGCGGGACAAAGTGGGGGACACAGCAGCACACAGCGGGACACAGCGGGGGACACAGCAGGGGACAGCGGAGACAGAGAGGGGCGAAAGCGAGACACAGTGGTGATACAGCTGGACACAACGGAGTACACAGCGGGACACACAGCGGGCACACAGAGGGACACAGCAGGGACCGAGCTGGACATAGCGGGACACAGCGAAACACAGCGTGGGCACAGCGGGACTCAGCAGGGGACCCAGCGAGGACACAGCGGGACACAGCGGGGGACACAGCTGGGGACACAGAGGGACACAGCGGGGAACACAGCGAGGACACAACGGGACCCAGCAGGACACAGAGTCGATACAGCGGGGACACAGGGTTACACAGTGTGGTACCCAGCTGTGGACACAACGGAACAGAGTGGGGGCACAGCGAGACACAGTGGGACACAGCGAGGACACAGCGGGACACATTGGTGACACAGCGGGGAAAACAGCAGGACACAGCGGGGGACACAGCGGATGACACAGCGGGACCCAGCGGGACCCAGCGTCGATACAGCAGGGACACGCGGAACACAGTGGGGTACACAGCTGGGGACACAGCGAGGACACAGCGGGACACAGCGTGGACACATCGCGGACACTGCGGGAACATAGCAGGACACAGCGGGGGACACAGCGGGACACAGCAGGACACAGCGGGACACAGCTGGGGACACAGCGGGGACACAGCGGGACACAGCGGAACACAGCGGGAGACAAAGCGGAAGACAGCGGGGCACACAGCGAGGACACAGGGGGACACAGAGGCGACACAGAGGGGACTCAGCGGGGGACACAGCGTGGAACAACGTGGGACACCACGGGACACAGTGTTACACAGCGGGACACAGCGGGGACACTGCGGGACACAGCAGGAAAAAACGGGGGCCACAGCGGGCCACAGCGGGGGACATAGCGGGGGACAGCCGAGACAGAGAGTGGCCACAGCGAGACACAGCGGTGACACAGCTGGACACAGCGGGGTACACAGCAGGACACAGCGGGCACACAGCGGGACACAGCGGGGACACAGCGGGACAAAGCGGGAGACACAGCGGGACACAGCAGGCACACAGCGGGGATACAGTGGGACACAGCGGGACACAGCAGGGGACACAGCGAGGACACAGCGGGCTACACAGCGGGGGACACAGCGGGACACAGCGGGGAACACAGCGAGGAAACAGCGGGACACAGCGGGACACAGCGTCGATACAGCGGGGACACAGCAGACACAGCGAGGTACACAGCTGGGGACACAACGGGACACAGTGGGGGCACAGCCGGACACAGCGGGACACAGCAGTACACAGCGGGGACACTGCGGAAACATAGTGGGACACAGCGGGGTACACAGCGGGACACAGCGGGACACAGCTTGGGACACAGCGGGGACAAAGTGGCAGACAGCGGGGGACACAGCGAGGACACAGCGGGACACAGCGGCGACACAGTGGGGACTCAGCGGGACAAAGCGGGGGACACAGCGTGACACAGCGGGGGACACAGCGGGGGACTTCGGAGACAGAGAGGGGCCAAAGCGAGACACAGCGGTCATACAGCTGGACACAACGGAGTACACAGCGGGACACAGCGGGCACACAGCGGGGACACAGCGGGACACAGCGGGACACAGCAGGGAACACAGGAAGGAAACAGCTGGAACCAGTGGGACACAGCGTCGATACATTGGGACACAGCGGGGTACACAGCAGGGGACACAACGGGACACAGCGGGTGATACAGCGAGGACACAGTGTGACCCAGCAGGACCCAGCAGGGACCCAGCGGGACCCAGCGGGGAAACCAGCGAAGACACAGTGGGACACAGCGGGGGACACAGTGAGAACACAGCGGGGGACACAGCGAGGACACAGCGGGACCCAGCGGGACACAGCGTCGATACAGCGGGCACACAGCGTTACACAGCGTGGTACACAGCTGTAGACACAACGGGACTCAGTGGGGGCACAGCGGGACACAGCGGGACACAGTGGGACACAGCGGGGACAAAGCGTGAGACACAGCGGGGGACAGAGCTGGAGACAGCGGGGGACACAGAGAGGACACAGTGGGACACAGCGGTGACACAGCGGGGACTCAGCGGGGGACACAGCGGGGGACAAAGAGGGACACCACGGAACACAGCGGGACACAGCGGGAAACAGCAGTGACCCTGCCTGGACACAGTGGGACACAGCGGGGGACACAGCGGGGGACAGTGGAGACAGAGAGTGGCCACAGCGAGACAAGGCGGTGACATAGCTGGACACAGCGGGGTACACAGCGGGACACAGCGGGCACACAGCGGGGACACAGCGGGACACAGCGGGACACAGCGGGGACACAGTGGGACACAGCGGGACAAAGCGGACGACACAACGGGACACAGCAGCGACACAACGGGACACAGC
>NW_012302058.1:0-3246 GCF_000151885.1 Dipodomys ordii | reverse complement strand
CTGCTGTGTCCCCTGCTGTGTCCCGCGCTGTGTCCCCCGCTGTGTCACGCTGTGTGCCCTGCTGGGTCCCGCGCTGTGTCACGCTGTGTCCCCCATTTTGTCCCATTGTTTCCATTGCTGTGTCCCGCTGTGTCCCCCGCTGTGTCCCCGCTGTTTCCCCACTGTGTCCCAGCTGTGTCCCGCTGTGTCCTCCCTGTGTCCCCCGCTGTGTCCCGCTCTGTCCCCCGCTATGTCCCGCTGTGTCCCCGCTGTGTCCCGCGGTGTCCTCCCTGTGTCCCTCGCTGTGTTCTGCTCTGTCCTCCGCTGTGTCCCTCTGTGTCCCGCTGTGTCCCCCGCTGTGTCCCACTGTGTCCTCCCTGTGTCCCCGCAGTGTCCCCGCTGTGTCCCGCTGTGTCCTCGCTGTGTTCCCTGCTGTGTCCCGCTGTTTCCCCCGCTGTGTCCCCCGCTGTGTCCCCCGCTGTGTACCGCTGTGTCCCCACTGTGTCCTTGCTGTGTTCCCCGCTGTGTCCCGCTGTGTACACCTCTGCGTCCCTCTCTGTGTCCCGCTGTGTCTCCCACTCTGTCCCGCTGTTTCCCGCTTTGTAATGCTGTGTCCCCCGCTGTGTCCCGCTGTGTCCTCACTGTGTCCCCCGCTGTGACCGCTGTGTCCCGCTGTGTCCCCGCTGTGTCCCGCTGTGTCCCTGCTGTGACCCGCTGTGTCCCCGCTGTGTCCCCGCTGTGTCCCGCTCTGTCCCCCTGTGTCCCCCTGTGTCCCGCTGTGTCCCGCTGTGTCCCGCTGTGTCCCCCACTGTGTCCCGCTGTGTCCCTGCTGTGTCCCCGTTGTGTCCCACCGTTTCCCCCGCTGTGTCTGGCTGTGTCCCGCTGTGTCCCCTGCTGTGTCCAGCGCTGTGTCCCGCTGTGTCCCCCGCTGTGTCCCGCTGTGTCCACTGCTGTGTCCCCGTTATGTCCCGCTGTTTCCCTGCTATGTCCTGCTGTGTCCTCCCTGTGTCCCCGCTGTGTCCCGCTGTGTCCTGCTGTAACCCCCACTGTGTCCCCCGCTGTGTCCCCACTGTGTCCCCGCTCGGTCCCGCTGGGTCCCCTGCTGTGTCCCCGCTGTGTCCCCTGCTGTGTCCCCTGCTGTGTACCGCTGTGTCCCACTGTGTCCCGCTGTGTCCCGTGGTGTCCCGCTTTGTCCCCCGCTGTGTCCCCCGCTGAGTCCCCGCTGTGTCCCCGGTGTCTCCCGCTGTGTCCCGCTGTGTCTACTGCTCTGTCTCTGCTGTGTCCCGCTGTGTCCCGCTGTGTCCTCACTTTGTCCCACGCTGTGTTCCGCTGTGTCCTCGCTGTGTCCCCCAATGTGTCCCTTTGTGTCCACACGTGTGTACCCGCTGTGTCCCGCTGTGTCCCCGCTGTATCGACGCTGTGTCCCGCTGTGTCCCGCTGTGTCCTCGCTGTGTTTTCCGCTGTGTCTCGCTGTGTACCCCTCTGTGTCCCCTTCTGTGTCCCGCTGTGTCCCCTTCTGTGTCCCGCTGTGAACTGCTGTGTCCCCCGCTGTGTCCCGCTGTGTCTCGCTGGGTCCCCCGCTTGTCCCGCTGTGTCTACTGCTGTGTCCCTGCTGTGTCCCGCTGTGTTCTGCTGTGTCCCGCTGTGTCCCGCTGTATCTTCGCTGTGTCCCACGCTGTGTTCGGCTGTGTCCTTGCTTTGTCCCTGGTGTGTCCCTTTGTGTCCCCAGCTGTGTAACCCGCTGTGTCCCGCTGTGTCCCCACTGTGTCCTTGCTGTGTTCCCCGCTGTGTCCCGCTGTGTACACCTCTGCGTCCCCCTCTGTGTCCCGCTGTGTCTCCCGCTGTGTCCCGCTGTGTCCCGCTTTGTACTGCTGTGTCCCCTGCTTTGTCCCACTGTGTCCCCCGTTGTGTCCCGCTGTGTCCTCGCTGTGTCCCCCGCTGTGACCGCTGTGTCCCGCTGTGTCCTGCTGTGTCCCTGCTGTGTCCCGCTGTGTCCCCCACTGTGTCCCGCTGTGTTTCTGCTGTGTCCCCGTTGTGTCCCGCCGTTTCCCCCGCTGTGTCTGGCTGTGTCTGGCTGTGTCCCCCGCTGTGTCCACCGCTGTGTCCCGCTGTGTCTCCCGCTGTGTCCCGCTGTGTCCATTGCTGTGTCCCCGTTATGTCCCGCTGTTTCCCTGCTATGTCCTGCTGTGTCCTTGCTGTGTCCCCGCTGTGTCCCGCTGTGTCCTGCTGTAACCCCCACGGTGTCCCCCGCTATGTCTCCACTGTGTTCCCGTTCGGTCCCACTGGGTCCCCTGCTGTGTCCCCGCTGTGTCCCCCTCTTTGTCCCGTTGTGACACCGCAGTGTCCCCTCTGTGTCCCACTGTGTCCCGTGGTGTCCTACTTTGTCCCCCGCTGAGTCCCCTCTGTGTACCCACTATGTCTCGCTGTGTCTTCGCTGTGTCCCCCGCTGTCTACTGCTTTATCCCGCTCTGTGTCCTGCTGTGTCCCTGCTGTGTCCCCCGCGTTGTCCTCGCTGTGTCCCTCTGTTTATCTCTGTGTCCCCCGCTGTGTCCCGCCGTATCCCCTGCTGGGTCCAGCTGTGTCCCCCGCTGTGTCCCGCTGTGTCCCCTGCTGTGTTCCACGCTGTTTCCCGCTCTGTCCCCCTCTTTGTCCCGCTGTGACCATTGCTGTGTCCCGCTCTGTCCCCCGCTGTGTCCCGCTGTGACCAATGCTGTGTCCCTGCTGTGTCCCCGTTGTGTCCCGCTGTGTCCCCACTGTGTCCATGCTGTGTCCCGCTGTGTCCTCCGCTGTGACAGCTGTGTCCCGCTGTGTCCCTGCTGTGTCCCGCTGTGTCCCCGCTGTGTCCCGCTGTGTCTTCCGCTTTGTCCCCGCTGTGTCCCGCTGTGTCCCGCTGTGTCCCCCTATGTTCCCGCTGTATCAACGCTGTGTCCCAATGGGTCCCGCTGTGTCCTAGCTGTGTTCCCCGCAGTGTCACGCTGGGTCCCCCGCTGTATACCCCGCTTTGTCCCGCAGTGTCCCTGGCTGTTTTCCCCTCTGTGTCCCCCGCTGTGTCCCGCTGTGTCCCGCTGTGTCCCGCTGTGTCCAGCTGTGTCCCTGGTGTGTTCCGCTGTGTCCAGGTGTGTCTGCCATTGTGTCCGTTCTGTGTTGCCGCTGTGTCCCGCTGTGACCACCTTTGTCCCTCTGTGTCCCCCCCTGAGTTCCCGCTGTTTCCCCGCTGGGTCCCGCTGGTTCCCCGCTGTGTCCTGCTCTGTCCCCAGCTATGTTCGC
>NW_012302057.1:0-3246 GCF_000151885.1 Dipodomys ordii | reverse complement strand
AATAAGAATCCCATGTTTATATTGATTAGTGGTTGAGGTAGTGTAAGTGGGATTCATAAAGAAAGGGCCAGAGCTAAAGCGAGGGTAGGGGCGATTGCGAATAGAAAGATGGAAGAGGTTGCAGGTCGTATTGGTTCTTTAATAAAAAGTTTTAATGCATCGGCAAATGGCTGGAGGATTCCGTATGGGCCTACTACGTTGGGTCCCTTACGTAATTGTATATAGCCTAGGATTTTTCGTTCTACTAATGTTAGGAAAGCTATGGCTAGGAGAATTGGAATTATAAGTGTTAGGAAATTTATAATAAACATTGTGTTAAGAAGAGGAGTTGAACCTCTGGTTATAAAGTTTTAAATCTTATGCAATTACCTGGCTCTGCCATCTTAACAATCCCTAATGTCGGGATGTAATTGAGTGAGTTAAGTTACTTTGTAAGTTGATATAATATCATTTATTAAGTATTAAGGCGCTTTTGTAAAGTTGGCCTCATTTCTCTGGTCCTTTCGTACTAGGAGAAATAGGTAAATAGATAGAAACCGACCTGGATTGCTCCGGTCTGAACTCAGATCACGTAGGACTTTAATCGTTGAACAAACGAACCTTTAATAGCTGCTGCACCATTGGGATGTCCTGATCCAACATCGAGGTCGTAAACCTTATTGTCGATATGAACTCTTTAACAAGATTGCGCTGTTATCCCTAGGGTAACTTGGTTCATTGATCAGAATTATTTCTGGGTCAATATTTGGACATTTATAATTTGGACTAGTTGGTCTTAATGTTAGTCCTTCGGAGGTTTTTTTATGCTCCGAGGTCACCCCAACCAAAATGTTTATTCCAGTGGTTGCAGATTTTACATCGATTAGATTTGAAGTTGTTTAAGTTGGAATATTAATTTAAGCTCCATAGGGTCTTCTCGTCTTATTGTGTTATTTCCGCCTCTTCACGGAAAGGTCAATTTCATTGATCGAATGTAAGAGACAGTTAAACCCTCGTGATGCCATTCATACAAGTCCCTAATTAAGGAACAAATTATTATGCTACCTTTGCACGGTCAGGATACCGCGGCCGTTTAACTTGCGTCACTGGGCAGGCGGTGCCTCTAATACTGGTAATGCTAGAGGTGATGTTTTTGGTAAACAGGCGGGGTTTAAGTTTGCCGAGTTCCTTTTACATTTATTAATCTTTCCTAGTTTGCACTCCTGTGTTGGGCTAACAATAAATTAGTAACATTGGTTCTAGTAGTTTAGGTGGAAATGTATGATTGTTAACTATCAGCGATTTATTCGTTCTGTTATACACTTGTGCTAGGAGAAAATTTTTCTTATTACTTATACTAACAGTATTTCATCTAATATTAATTAGATTGGTCCAGTTATTTTGTAAGAGATGTAATATATTATTGGAATAAATTATATAATAGTGTTGAGCTTTAACGCTTTCTTAATTGATGGCTGCTTTTAGGCCTACTATGAATATTGTATCAATTACTCTTTACTTTAGGTTGTATCCTCTATCTAAAGAGCTGTACCTCTTTAGGTTAGCTTTAAAACTTACAGTAATTTTTATTTTGGAAATGCAGGTAAGTTTTAGGGTGAACTAAGATTCTTTCTTGGACAACCAGCTATCATCAGGCTCGTTAGGCTTTTCACCTCTACCTTAAAATCTTCTCACTATTTTGCCACATAGATGAGTTGGCCCTGTGGTAGGCTGTTCTAAGGTAGCTCGTCTGATTTCGGGGTCTCTGGCTTAAGTTCTCTTTGTCAGGTGTTTTCTAGTTAGCTCATTATGCAAAAGGTATAAGGTTGAATCTTTGCTTTTTTATACTTAGGTTTATCTTTCATCATTCCCTTACGGTACTATTTCTATAGCGCTAAATTAAATTTTCTATCGCCTATACTAATATAGTTAGTAAATGATTTAGTTTACATGAAGGTAATATAGTAAATTTTATGATTTGTTAGGCTAGGTATGGTTCAAAATATTCATAGAGTGTGAAATCTTCTGAGTGTAAGTCAGATGCTTTTTTTAAGCTATATTTTGATTTTTCCAAGTGCACTTTCCAGTACACTTACCTTGTTACGACTTGTCTCCTCTCAATCTTTTGTAATTAGGTGTTATGTACTTTTAATTGTTGAGAAATTGAGGAGGGTGACGGGCGGTGTGTGCGTGCTTCATTGCTCTATTCAATTAAACACTCTAGTTTTAATTTACTACTAAATCCTCCTTTATTCTACGGATTTCACGTAGAGTTCGTAATGTTCTAGTAATAGAAAATGTAGCTCATTTCGCTCCACTCCATGGGCTACACCTTGACCTAACTTCTTTAGTAATACTGATTAGGCTTACTTTATTTCCTTTTTAGGGTTAACTGAAGATGGCGGTATATAGGCTGAATTAGCAAGGAGTGGTGAGGTAAATCGGGGATCATCGGTTATGGAACAGGCTCCTCTAGGTGGATATAAAGCACCGCCAAGTCCTTTGAGTTTTAAGCGGTGGCTTGTAGTTCTCTGGCGAGTAGTAATGTTATGAACTACTTATGTTTATGGCTAATTATAGTGGGGTATCTAATCCCAGTTTAGGTAATAGCTTTAGTGCTACAAAAATTAGAGTTACTTTCGTTATTGATTTTTACTTTGGCTTTGGCTTTTTACAGCGAAGACTAGTCTTAGCTCTATTTGATAAATATTTAAGCACTCTTTACGCCGGTAGAATATTAACTTGGGTCTTTCGTATGACCGCGGTGGCTGGCACGAAATTTACCAACCCTGTTTTTGTCAGTATGACTTAGTCAAACTTTCGTTCATTGCTTAAATTTTATCACTGCTGTATCCCGTGGGGGTGTGGTTAAACTTAGTGTTTTTAGCTGCGTGTAATTATCACGCGTGCTTTATACTTGCTCCTTGTAGTCTTTAGAGAACATAGGGCTGAACTCACTGGCTTACGGATATTTGCATGTGTAAATCTACTGACAGCTAATATTAAGGCTAGGACCAAACCTTTGTGTTTATGGAACCTAGAGATTCTTCTAGACATTTTCAGTGTCTTGCTTTAGATTATAAGCTACATGAACTAGTAGATTTAGGAAATGTATGTTGTGGTGAAGTTTTTGATTGGTTAAATTTTAAGGGTGAAATAATTTGCTGATAATTTAAAATAATACTGGCATATATGTTAAATTAATAATTAAACTCCTAATAAGGTTGTAAAATGGCCTGTTTAAGTATATTTTGCCATGTTGTGGTT
>NW_012302056.1:0-1601 GCF_000151885.1 Dipodomys ordii | reverse complement strand
GTGTCCTGCTGTGTCCCCGCTGTTTCCTGCTGTGTCCCGCGCTGTGTCCCCGCTGTGTCCCGCTTTGTCCCGCTGTGTCCCTCTGTGTCCCCCGCTGTGCCCCACTGTGTCCCGCTGTGTCCCCGCTGTGTCCCAGCTGTGTCCCGCTGTATACCGCTGTGTCCCGCTGTGTCCTCGCTGTGTCCCCTGCTGGGACCCAGCTGTGTCTCCCGCTGTGTTTCGCTGTGCCTCCCGCTGTGTCCTGCTGTGTCCTGCTGTGTACCGCTGTGTCCCCTCTGTGTCCCCCGCTGTGTCCCCCGCTGTGTCTCGCTGTGCCTCCCGCTGTGTCCTGCTGTGTCCCCGCTGTGTCCCGCTGTGTCCCCCGCTGTGTCCCACTGTGTCCCACTCTTTCCCCTCTGTGTCCCTGCTGTGTCCTGCTGTGTCCGCCATTGTGTCTCGCTGTGTCCCGCTGTGTCCCCCGCTGTGTTCCCGCTGTGTCCCGTTGTGTCCTCGTTGTGTCCCGCTGTGTCCCTCTGGTCCTCGCTGTGTCCCCTGCTGTGTCCCACAGTGTCCACCGCTGTGTCCCACTGTGTCCCTGCTGTTTCCCCCGCTGTGTCCCCCACTGTGTCTCGCTGTGTCCCGCTTTGTACCCGCTGTGTCCCGCTGTGACCCACTCTGTCCCTCTGTGTCCCCCGCTGTGTCCCGCTCTGTCCCGCTGTGTCCCTCTGTGTCCCCCGCTGTGTCCCACTGTGTCCCGCTGTGTCCCGGCTGTGTCCCGCTGTATACCCCTGTGTCCTGCTGTGTCCTCACGTTGTCCCCTGCTATTACCCCGCTGTGTCCTCCGCTGTGTCTCGCTGTGCCTCCCGCTGTGTCCCGCTGTGTCCCGCTGTGTCCCCTCTGTGTCCCCTGCTGTGTCCCCCGCTGTGTCTCGCTGTGCCTCCCGCTGTGTCCTGCTGTGTCCCCGCTGTGTCCCGCTGTGTCCCCCGCTGTGTCCCACTGTGTCCCGCTGTTTCCCCTCTGTGTCCCTGCTGTGTCCCGCTGTGTCCCCCGTTGTGTCTCGCTGTGTCCCGCTGTGTCCCCCGCTGTGTCCCGCTGTGTCCCATCTATGTCCCGCTGTGTCCCACTGTGTCCCGCTGTGTCCCTCTGTATCCCCCACTGTGTTCCTGCTGTGTCCCGCTGTATACAGCTGTGTCCCACTGTGTCCTCGCGGTGTCCCCTGCTATGACCCCGCTGTGTCCCCCGCTGTGTCTCGATGTGCCTCCAGCTGTGTCCCGCTGTTTCCCGCTGTGTCCCCTCTGTTTCCCACGCTGTTTCCAGCTGTGTTCCCGCTGTGTCCCGCTGTGTCCCCACTGTGTCCCCCGCTGTTTCCCACTGTGTCCCCGCTGTGTCCCGCTGTGTCCCCCGCTGTGTCCCGCTGTGTCCCCCGCTGTGTCCCACTGTGTCCCCCCGCTGTGTCCCACTGTTTCCCGCTGTGTCCCCGCTGTGTCCCCCGCTGTAAACCGCTGTGTCCCGCTGTGTCCTCGCGGTGTCCCCTGCTGTGACCCCTCTGTGTCCCCCGGCTCTGTCCCGCTGTGTCCCGCTGAGTCTCTGCTGTGTCCGGCTGTGTCCCCCGCTGTGTCCCC
>NW_012302055.1:0-1645 GCF_000151885.1 Dipodomys ordii | reverse complement strand
CCGCTGTGTCCCCACTGTGTCCTCTGCTGTGTCCCCCGCTGTGTCCCACTGTGTCCTCCGCTGTGTCCCCCACTGTGTCCCTCTATGTCCCCGCTGTGTTGCTCTGTGACCCCGCTGTGTCCCACTGTGTTTGCCTCTGTGTCCCCCGCTGTGTCCCACAGTGTCCCCGCTGTGTCCCGCTGTGTCCCAATGTGTCCCTATGTGTCCCCCGTTGTGTCCCGCTTTGTCACTGCTGTTTCCCTTGCTGTGTCCCATGTGTCCCCGATGTGTTCCCCACTGTGTCCCCCGCTGTGTCCACCGCTGTGTCCCCCGCTGTGTCCCGCTGTCCCCTACTGTGTCCCGCTGTGTTCCCTGCTTTGTCCCCGCTGTCTCCCTCTGTGTCCCGCTGTGTCCCCCGCTGTGTCCCCTTTTGTATCCCCCGTTGTGTCCCCTGCTGTGTCCCACTGTGTCCCCCGCTGTGTTGCCTGCTGTGTCCTGCTCTATCCCCGCTGTGTCCCCGCTGTGTCCCGCTGTGTCCCCGCTGTGTCCTCCGCTGTGTCCCCCGCTGTGTCCCGCTGTGTCCCCCGCTGTGTCCCCTGCTGTGTCCCCTGCTGTGTCCCCGCTGTGTCCCTCTGTGGCCCACTGTGTCCTCGCTGTGTCCCGCACTGTGTCCCGCTGTGTGCCCCGCTTTGTCCCCGCTGTCTCCCTCTGTGTCCTGCTGTGTCCCCCGCTGTGTCTCATTGTGTCCCTCTGTGTCCTTGCTGTGTCCCCGCTGTGTCCCCGCTGTGTCCCACTGTGTCCCGCTCTGTACCACGCTGTGTCCCACTGTGTCCCCGCTGTGTCCCCCGCTGTGTCCCCCACTGTGTCCCCGCTGTGTCCTGCTGTGTCCTGCTGTGTCCCTCTGTGTCCCCTGCTGTGTCCCACTGTGTCCCGCTGTATCCCCGCTGTGTCCTGCTGTATACCGCTGTGTCCCGCTGTGTCCTCGCGGTGTCCCCTGCTGTGACCCCGCTGTGTCCCCCTTTGTTCCCGCTGTGTCCGGCTGTGTCCCGCTGTGTCCCTCATTGTGTCCCTCTGTGTCCTCGCTGTGTCCCTCGCTGTGTCCCACTGTGTCCCCTGCTGTGTCCTGCTGTGTTCCCGCTTTGGACCCGCTGTGTCCCCCGCTGTGTCCTGCTGTTTTCCCGCTGTGGACCCGCTGTGTCCCCCGCTGTGTCCCGCTGTGTCCCCGCTGTGTCCCGCTGTGTCCCCTCTGTGTCCCCCGCTGTTTCCCGCTGTGTCCCCGCTGTGTCCCGCTGTGTCCCCCACTGTGTCCCACTGTGTCCCGTTGTTTCCCCTCTGTGTCCCCGCTGTGTCCCGCTGTGTCCCCAGTTGTGTCTCGCTGTGTCTCACGGTGTCCCGCTGTGTCCCCCGCTGTGTTCCCCGCTGTGTCCCGTTGTGGCATCGCTGTGTCCCGCTGTGTCCCTCTGTGTCCTCGCTGTGTCTCCCGCTGTGTCCTGCTGTGTCCCTGCTATGTCCCACTGTGTCCCACTGTGTTGCCCGATGTGTCCCACTGTGCCCTGCTGTGTCCAGCTGTGTCCCGTTGTGTCCCTGCTGTGTCCCGCTGTGCCCTGCTGTGTCCCCTCTGTGTCCCCTGCTGTTTCCTGCTGTGTTCCCGCTGTGTCCCGCTTGA
>NW_012302054.1:0-1802 GCF_000151885.1 Dipodomys ordii | reverse complement strand
CGCTGTGTCCCTCTGTGTCCTGCTGTGTACTGCTGTGTCCCCCACTGAGTCCCGCTGTGTCCCCGCTGTGTGCCCCCTGTGACCCCAGCAGTGTCCCGCTGTGTCCCGTTGTGTCCCTGCTGTGTCCCCGTTGTGTCCCCCTGTGTATCCCGCTGTGTCCAGCTTTGTCCACGCTATGTCTCGCTGTGTCCCACGCTATCTCCCACACTGTGTTCCGCTGTGTCCCCCGCTGTGTCCCGTTGTGTCCTACGCAGTGTCTTGCTGTGTCCCGGCAGGGTCACCGCTGTTTCCCCTTTGTCCTCGCTGTGTCCCCCGCTGTGTTCCACTGTGTCCCCCGCTGTGTCCCGCTATGTCCCGCTGTGTGAATGCTGTGACCTGCTGTGTCCCGCTGTGTCCTCGCTGTGTCCCGCTGTGTCCCCGCTGTATCGACGCTGTGTCCCACTGGGTCCCGTTGTGTCCTTGCTGTGTTTCCCGCTGTGTCCCGCTGTGTACCCCTCTGTGTCCCCCTCTGTGTCCCGCTGTGTTCCCCGCTGTGTCCCGCTGTGTCCCTCTGTGTCCTGCTGTGTACTGCTGTGTCCCCCTCTGAGTCCCGCTGTGTCCCTGCTGTGTGCCCCTGTGACCCCAGCTGTGTCCCGCTGTGTCCCGTTGTGTCCCTGCTGTGTCCCCGCTGTGTCCCCCTGTGTATCCCGCTGTGTCCAGCTTTGTCCACGCTATGTCTCGCTGTGTCCCACGCTCTCTCCCACACTGTGTTCCGCTGTTTCCCCCGCTGTGTCCGGCTGTGTCCCCCGCTGTGTCCCGCTGTGTCCCCACAGGGTCACCGTTGTTTCCCGCTGTGTCCCGTTGTGTTCCGTTGTGTCCCGCTATGTCCCCCACTGTGTCCCCCGCTGTGTCCCGCTGTGTCCTCGCTGTGTCCCCCGCTGTGTCTCGCTGTGTATTCCGCTGTGTCCCGCTATGTTCCCGCAGTGTCCCCGCTGTGTCCCGCTGTGTCCCACTGTGACCCGTGGTGTACCAGTTTGTCCCCAGCTGTGTCCCCCGGTGAGTCCCTGATGTGTCCCCGCTGTGTCTTGCTCTGTCCTCCCTGTGTCCCCCGCTGTGTCCTGCTGTGTCTACAGCTGTGTCCCCGCTGTATCCCGCTGTGTCCCGCTGTGTCCTCACTATGTCCCACGCTGTGTTCCGCTGTGTCCTCGCTGTGTCCCCCGATGTGTCCCGTTGGGTCCTCAGCTGTGTACCCTGCTGTGTCCCGCTGTGTCCCCGCTGAATCGATGCTGTGTCCTGCTGTGTCCTCGCTGTGTTCCCCGCTGTGTCCCGCTGTGTACCTCTCTGTGTCCCCCTCTTTGTCCCGCTGTGTCCCACACTGTGTCCCGCTGTGTCCGTTGTATCCCCCGCTGAGTCCCTGCTTTGTCCTCGCTGTGTCCCGCTATGTACTGCTGTGGACCCGCTGTGTCCCGCTGTGTCCCCGCTGTATCGACGCTGTGTCCCGCTGGGTCCCTCTGTGTCCTCGCTATGTTCCCCGCTGTGTCCACATGTGTACCCCTCATTGTGTCCCCCTATGTGTCCCGCTGTGTCCCCCACTGTGTCCCGCTGTATTCCGCTATGTCCCCCGCTGTGTCCCTGCTGTGTCCCTGCTGTGTCCTGCTGTGTACTGCTGTGTCCCCCGCTGAGTCCTGCTGTGTCCCCGCTGTATCCCTCTGTGTACCCCCTGTGTCCCAAGCTGTGTCCCACTGTGTCCCGCTGTGTTCCCCGCTGTGTCCCCCGCTGTGTCCCGCTGTGTCCTCGCTGTGTCCCACGCTGTGTCCCACTGT
>NW_012302053.1:0-1444 GCF_000151885.1 Dipodomys ordii | reverse complement strand
GTCCCCGCTGTATCGACGCTGTGTCCCACTGAGTCCCGTGTGTCGTGCTGTGTTCCCCACTGTGTCCCGCTGTGTACCCCTCTGTGTCCCCCTCTTTGTCCCGCTGTGTTCCCCGCTGTGTCCCGCTGTGTCGTGCTGTGTACTGCTGTGTCCCCCGCTGAGTCCCGTTGTGTCCCCGCTGTGTGCCCCCTGTGACCCCAGCTGTGTCCCGCTGTGTTCCGCTGTGTCCCCCGCTGTGTCATCCGCTGTGTCCGCGCTGTGTCCCCCGCTGTGTCCCGCTGTGTCCTCGCTGTGTCAACCGCTGTGTCCCGCTGTGTCCCCCGCTGTGTCCCGCTGTGTCCCTGCTGTGACCCGCTGTGTCCCCGCTGTGTCCCCGCTGTGTCCCCCTGTGTATCCCGCTTTGTCCCCCGCTGTGTCCCGCTGTGTCCTCGCTGTGTCCCCCGCTGTGTCCCGCTGTGTATTCCGCTGTGTCCCGCTATGTTCCCGCAGTGTCCCCGCTGTGTCCCGCTGTGTCCCACTGTGACCCGTGGTGTCCCAGTTTGTCCCCAGCCGTGTCCCCCGGTGAGTCCCTGATGTGTCCCCGCTGTGTCTTGCTCTGTCCCCCGCTGTGTCCCTCGCTGTGTCCCCCTGTGACCCCCACTGTGTCCTCGCTTTGTCCCCCACTGTGTCATGCCTTGTCCTCGCTGTGTCCCCCGCTGTGTCCCGCTGTGTCCTTCGCTGTGTCCACGCTGTGTCCCCCACTGTGTCCTCGCTTTGTCCCCCGCTGTGTCACGCTGTGTCCTCGCTGTGTCCCCCACTGTGTTCCGCTGTGTTCCTGCTGGGACACGCTGTGTCCCGCTGTGTCCCCGCTGAGTCCCGCTGTGTATCCCGCTGTGTCCAGCTTTGTCCCTGCTGTGTCTCGCTATGTCCTACGCTCTGTCCCCCACTGTGTCCCGCTGTGTCCCCCGCTGTGTCCCGTTGTGTCCTACGCTGTGTCTTGCTGTGTCCCCGCAGGGTCACCGCTGTTTCCCCTGTGTCCTCGCTGTGTCCCCTGCTGTGTTCCGCTGTGTCCCCCGCTGTGTCCCGCTATGTCCCGCTGTGTGAATGCTGTGACCTGCTGTGTCCCGCTGTGTCCCCGCTGTGTCCCGCTGTGTCCCCGCTGTATCGACGCTGTGTCCCACTGGGTCCCTTTGTGTCCTTGCTGTGTTCCCCGCTGTGTCCCGCTGTGTACCCCTCTGTGTCCCCCTCTTTGTCCCGCTGTGTTCCCAGCTGTGTCCCACTGTGTCCTGCTGTGTACTGCTGTGTCCCCCGCTGAGTCCCGTTGTGTCCTTGCTGTGTGCCCCCTGTGACCCCAGCTGTGTCCCGCTGTGTTCCGCTGTGTCCCCCGCTGTGTCATCCGCTGTGTCCTCGAATGTGTCCCGCTGTGTCCCGCTGTGTCCTCACTGTGTCAACCGCTGTGTCCTGA
>NW_012302052.1:0-3247 GCF_000151885.1 Dipodomys ordii | reverse complement strand
TCAGCTTCTGTTTCTCCTTCTGCTTCTCCTTCTGCTTCTTCTGCTTCTCCTTCTGATTCTCCTTTTGCTTCTCCTTCTGTTTCTCCTTCTCCTTCTCGTTCTTCTGCTTTTCCTTCTGCTTCTCCTGCTTCTGCTGCAACTGCTACTGCTTCTGCTTCTTCTGTTTCTTCTGCTTCTCCTTCTGCTTTTGATTCTCTTTCTGCTTCTGCTTCTACTTCAGCTTCTCATTCTGCTTCTCCAGATTCGGCTTCTTCTGCTTCTCCTGCTTCTCCTTCTGCTTCAGGTTCTGCTTCTGCTTCTTCGGATTCTTATGCTTCTGCTTCTCCTGCTTCTGCTTCTTCGGCTTCCCCTCTTTCTCTTTCTGCTTCTCCTTCTGTTTCTGCTTCTCCTTCTGCTTCTGCTTCTGCTTCTTGTCCTTCTCCTGTTTCTTCTCCTTCTGCTTCTCCTGCTTCTGCTTCTTCTGCTTTTCCTGCTTCTCTTTCTGCTTCTCCTTCTGCTTCTGCTCCTTCTCCTTCTTCTGTTTCTTCTTCTTCTGCTTCTCCCGCTTGTGCTTCTCCTGCTTCTCCTGCTTCTCGTTCTGCTTCTCTTCGTCGGCTTCTCTTTCTATTTCTGCTTCTGCTTCTTCTGATTCTGATTCTTCTCCTTCTTCTTCTCCTTCTGCTTCTGCTTCTTCTTCATCTCCTGCTTCTCCTTCTGCATCTCCTTCTGCTTGTGCTTTTCCTTCTGCTTCTTCTTCTGCTTCGGCTTCTCTTCCTTCTTCTCCGTCTGCTTCTGTTTCTTCTGCTTTTCCTGCGTCTCCTTCTGCTTCTCCTTCTGTTTCTCCTTCTCGTTCTTCTGCTATTCCTTCTGCTTCTCTTTCTGGTTCTGCATCTTCAGCTTCTTCGGCTACTGATTCTGCTTCTTCTGTTTCTTCTGCTTCTCCTTCTGCTTCTCCTTCTGCTTTTGCTTCTCCTTCTGGTTCTCCTTCTTCTTCTCCAGATTCTGCTTCTTCTGCTTCTCCTTCTGCTTTAGGTTCTGCTTTTGCTTCTTCGGCTTCTTCTGCTTCTATTTCTGCTTCTCCTTCTGTTTCTGCTTCTCTTTCTGCTTCTGCTTCTTCTCCTTCTTCTATTTCTTCTGATTCTGCTTCTCCTGCTTCTGCTTCTCCTGCTTCTCCTTCTGTTTCTCTTTATGCTTCTCCTTCTGCTTCTCCTTCTTCTGCTTCTACTACTGCTTCTGCTTCTCCTTCTGCATCTTCTTCTGTTTTAATTTCTCCTTCTTCTGCTTTTCATTCTGCTTCTGCTTCTCCTGCTTCTGCTTCTTCTGCTTCTCCTGCTTCTCCTTCTCATTCTCCTTCTCTTTCTGCTTCTGCTTATCCTTCTGTTTCTCCTACATCTAATCCTTCTCTTTCTCCTTCTCCTTCTTCTTCTTCTTCTTCTTCTGCTTCTCCTGCTGCTTCTTCTTCTGCTTCTTCTGCTTTTTCTGTTTCTTCTTCTGCTGCTTCAGCTTCTGCTTCTTCTGCTTCTCCTTTTGCTTCTGCTTCTCCGTCTGCTTCTGCTTCTGCTCTTCTCCTTCTTCTGTTTCTTCTGCTTCTGCTTCTCCTGCTTCTTCTTCTTCTGCTTCTCCTACTTCTCCTTCTGCTTCTCCGTCTCATTCTCCTTCTCCTTCAAATTTCTCCTTCTTGTGCTTCGCATTCTGCTTCTGCCTCTGCTTCTCCTACTTCTGTTTCTTCTGTTTCTCCTTCTGCTTCTCCTTCTTCTTCTCTTTCTGCTTCTGATTCTCCTTCTGCTCCTCCTACTTCTAATCCTTCTCTTTCTCCTTCTTCTTCTTCTGCTTCTCGTTCTGCTTCTGCTTCTTCTCCTTGTTCTGTTTCTTCTGCTTCTGTTTTTCCAGCTTCTGCTGCTTCTGCTTGTCCTTCTGCTTCAGGTTCTCCTTCTGCTTCTTGGGCTTCTTCTGTTTCTTCTGCTTCTGCTTCTCCTGCTATTGCTTCTTCTGCTTCTCTTTCTGCTTCTCCTTCTGCTTCTGCTTCTCCTTCTGCTCCTTCTCTTTCTTCTGTTTCTTCTTCTTCTGCTCCTCCCGCTTCTGCTTCTTCTGCTTCTCCTGCTTGTCCTTCTCCTTCTGCTTCTCCTTCTCCTTCTTCTCCTTCTCTTTCTGCTTCTGCTTCTGCTTCTTCTGATTCTCCAACTTCTCCTTTTCTTCTCCTTCTGTTTCTGCTTCGCTTTCTGCTTCTGCATCTCCTTCTGCTTCACCTTCTGCTGCTCTTTCTCCTTCTTCTGTTTCTCCCTCTGCTTCTGCTTCTTGTGCTTCTTCTTTATCTTCTGCTTCTGCTTCTCCTGCTTCTGCTTCTTATGCTTCTACTGCTTCTTCTTCTGCTTCTGCTTCTTCTGCTTCTACTTCTCTTTGTGCTTCTGCTTCTCCTGCTTGTTTTTCTGCTTCTTCTGCTGCTTCTCCTTCTGCTGCTTCTTCTACTTCTCCTTCTCCTTCTCTTTTTGCTTCTCCTTCTGCTTCTGCTTCTGCTTCTTCTGTTTCTCCTGCCTGAATTTCTGATTCTACTTCTTCTGCTGCTTCTCCTTCTGGTTCTGCTTGTACTTCTGATTCTGATTCTGCTTCTTCTGCTTCTTCTCTTTCGGCTTCTCCTGCTTCTGCTTCTTGTGCTTCTCCTGCTTCTCTTTCTGCTTCTCATTCCGCTTCTGCTTCTCCTTCTGCTTCTGCTTCTCCTCCTTCTCCTTCTCCTACTTCTGCTTCTCCTTCATCTTCTGCTTCCTCTGCTTCTCCTTCTGCATCTCCTTCTGCTTGTGCTTGTCCTTATGCTACTTCTTCTGCCTCAGCTTCTCCTTCTCCTTCTTTTGCTTCTCCTTTTGCTTCTGCTTCTTCTGCTTTTCCTGCTTCTCCTTCTGCTTCTGCTTCTTCTGCTTTTCCTTCTGCATCTTCTTCTGCTTCAGCTTCTCCTTCTCCTTCTTCTGCTTCTCCTTCTGATTCTCCTTCTGCTTCTTCTTCTTCAGCTTTACCTGCTTATCTTTCTGTTTCTCCTGCTTCTCCTTCTGATTCTCCTTCTGCTTCACCATATGTATCACCTTCTCCTTCTCGTTCTTCTGCTTTTCCTTCAGCTTCTCCTTCTGCTTCTGCTGCAACTGCTACTGCTTCTGCATCTACAGTTTCATCTGATTCTCCTTCTACTTTTGATTCTCATTCAGCATCTGCTTCTGCTTCTCCTTCAGCATCTCATTCTGCATCTCCACATACAGCTTCTTCTGCTTCTCCTTCTGCTTCA
>NW_012302051.1:0-3247 GCF_000151885.1 Dipodomys ordii | reverse complement strand
ATCACCCCAGTGTCTCGCTGTGTCCCCTGCTGTGTCCCCGCTGTGTCCTCGCTGTGTCCCCTGTTGTGTCCTGCTGTGTCCTCACTGGGTAGCCCACTGTGTCCCGCTGTGTCCCCCGCTGTCCCCCGCTGTGGCCCGCTGTGTCCCCCGCTTTACCTTGCTGTGTCCCGCAGTGTCCCCGCTGTGTCCCGCTGTGTAACACTGTGTCCCGTGGTGTCCCATTTTGTCCCACGCTGTGTCCCCAGCTGCGTCCCCTCTGTGTCGCCGCTGTGTCCCCTCTCTGTCCTCTGCTGTCCCCCGCTGTGTCCCCCGCTGTGTCCCCCACTGTGACCCGCTGTGTCCTGCTGTGTCCCCCGCTGTGTCCCCACTGTGTGCCCCCTGTGTCCCACTGTGTACCCCGCTGTGTCCAGCTGTGTTCCCGCTGTGTCCTGCTGTGACCCGCTGTGTTCCCAGCTGTGTCCCGCTGTGTTCCCCGCTGTGTCCCGCTGTGTCCCCCGCTGTGTCCCTGCTGTGTCCCCGCTGTGTCCTTCTGTATACTGCTGTGTCCCCCGCTGAGTCCCGCTGTGTCCCCGCTGTGTCCCGCTGTGTTCCCCATGTGTCCCCCGCTGTGTCCCACTGTGTCCCACTGTGTCCCCCACTGTTTCCCCCGCTGTGTCCGGCTGTGTCTCCCGCTGTGTCCCGCTGTGTCCACTGCTGTGTCCCCGCTGTGTCCCGCTTTTCCCCGTCTGTGTCCCGCTGTGTCCTCACTGTGTCCCCCGCTGTATCCCGCTGTGTCCTCGCTGTGTCCCCAGCTGTGTCCCGCTGTGTCCCCCGCTTTGTCCCGCTGTGTCCCACTGTGTCCCCACTGTGTCCCGCTGTGTCCCGCTGTGTCCCCGGTGTGCCCGCTGTGTCCCGCTGTGTACCCCGCTGTGTCCAGCTATGTCACCGCTGTGGCCCGCTGTGGCCCATCTCTGTCTCCGCTGTCCCCCGCTGTGTCCCCCGCTGTGTGCCACTGTGTCCCGCTATGTCCCCCACTTTGTCCTGCTGTGTCCCCGCAGTGTCCCCGCTGTGTCCCGCTGTGTCACACTGTGTCCCGTGGTGTCCCACTTTGTCCCCCGCTGTTTCCCCCGCTGTGTCCTCCGCTGAGTACCCTCTGTATCGACGCTGTGTCCCGCTGTGTCCCGCTGTGTCCTCGCTGTGTTCCCCGTTGTGTCCCGCTGTGTCCCCTGCTGTGTCCCCCGCTGTGTCCTCGCTGTGTCCCCCACTGTGTCCGGCTGTGTCCTTGCTGGGTCCCCCGCTGTGTCCCGCTGTGTCCCCCACTGTGTCCCGCTGTGTCCGACTGTGTCCCGCTCTGTCCCCGCTGTGTCCCGCTCTGTCCCCGCTGTGTGCCCGCTGTGTCCCGCTGTGTACCCCGCTGTGTCCAGCTGTGTCACCGAGGTGTCCCGCTGTGGCCCTACTCTTTCTCCGCTTTGTCCCCTGATTTGTTCCGCTGTGTCCCGCTGTGTCCCCCGCTTTGTCCTACTGTGTCCCCACAGTGTCCCGCTGTGTCCCACTGTGTCTCACTGTGTCCCGTGGTGTCCCTCTTTGTCCCCCGCTGTGTTCCCCGCTGAGTCCCCTCTATGTGGCCGCTGTGTCCTGCTGTGTGCTCGCTGTGTCCCCCGCTGTCTCCCGCTTTGTCCCCCGCTGAGTTCCGCTGTGTCCTGCTGCATCCTCGCTGTGTCCCCCGCTGTGTCCCGCTGTGTCCCCGCTATGTCCCCAGCTATGTTCTGCTGTGTGCCGCTCTGTACCCCGCTGTGTCCCGCTATGTTCCCGCAGTGTCCCGCTGTGTCCCGCTGTGTCCTCGCTGTGTCCCCCGCTGTGTCCTGTTGTGTCCCCAGCTGCGTACCTCGCTGTGTCCCGCTGTGTCCCCGCTGTATCGAGGCTGGGTCCCGCTGGGTCCCGCTGTGTCCTCCCTGTGTCCCCTGCTGTGTCCCGCTGTGTCCGCCATTGTGTCCCGTTGTGTCTACTGCTTTGTCCCCACTGTGTCCCGCTGTGTCCCGCTGTGTCCTCGCTGTGTCCCACGCTGTGGTCCACTGTAGCCTCGCTTTTTTCCCCGCTGTGTCCCGCTGTGTACCCCTCTGTGTCCCCAGCTGTGTCTCGCTGTGTCCCCCGCTGTGTCCATGCTCTTTCCCCTCTGTGTCCCGCTGTGTCCCACTGTGTACTGCTGTGTCCCCCGCTGAGTCCTGCTGTATCCCCGCTGTGTCCCAATGTGTCCTCGCTCTGTCCCCCGCTGTGTACCGCTGTGTCCTTCCTGTATCCCATGCTGTGTCCCGCTGTGTCCCGCTGTGTCCCCGCTGTGTCCCCCGCTATGTCCCGCTTTGTCCCCCGCTGTGTCCCGCTCTGTCCTTGCTGTGTCCCCACTGTGTGCTGCTGTGTCCTCGCTGTGTCCCCCGCTGTGTCGCGCTGTGTCCTTTTGTGTCACGCTGTTTCCCCGCTGTGTCCCTGCTGTGTCCCTCTGTGTACCGCGCTTTGTCCAGCTTTGTCCCCGCTGTGTCTCGCTGTGTCCCACGCTCTGTCCCACATTGTGTCCCGCAGTGTCCCCCGCTGTATCCCGCTGTGTCCCTCGCTGAGTCCCCGTTGTGTCACCTATGTGTCCCGCTGTGTCCTCGCTGTGTCCCCTGCTTTCTCCCTCTCTGTCCCCCGCTGTGTCTCAAGCTTTGTCCCTGCTGTGTCCCACTGTGTCCCGCTGTGTCCGGCTGTGCCCCCACTGTGTCCCGTTGTGTCCAAAGCTGTGTACCACGCTGTGTAACGCTGTGTCCCCGCTGTATCGACGCTGTGTCCCGCTGTGTCCTCGCTGTGTTTCCCGCTGTGTCCCGCTGTGTCCCCCGCTGTGTCCCCCGCTGTGTCCTCGCTGTGTCCTCACTGGGATCCCCCAAATGTGTCCCGATGTGATCACCTGCCTGTGTCCCGCTCTGTCCAGGCTATGTCCCGCTCTGTCCCCGATGAGTACACGCTGATACACCCTGTGTCCCCGCAGAGAGACCGCTGTGTCCCGCTGAGTCTGGCCACTTGGTCCCGCTGAAACCCACTGTGTCCCCACTGTGGTCCCGGTGGGGTCCCCGCTGGGAACCCGCTGAGAGACCGCATGAGTACCTCTAGTGTACCCCACTGGGGTCAAATGTTGTACCCATTGGGGTCCCCATTTGGTCCCCTATCCTGACCCCTAGCTGTTCCACCACTGGAACCCCACACTGGGGTTCAGATATGGACCAGGCGGGAATCACGCTGT
>NW_012302050.1:0-3247 GCF_000151885.1 Dipodomys ordii | reverse complement strand
AGCTGTTTCCCACCTGTATCCTCCGCTGTGTCCAGCTGTGTCTCGCTGTGTCCCCCGCTGTGTCCCCCGCTGTGTCCCACTTTGTCCCCCGCTGTGTCCGGCTGTGTCCACTGCTGTGTCCCCGTTGTGTCCCGCTGTTTCCCCCACTATGTCCCGCTGTGTCCTCGCTGTGTCCCCCGCTGTGTCCCGCTGTGTCTTCGCTGTGTCCCCCGATGTGTCCCTCTGTGTCCCCCGCTGTGTCCCGCTGTGTCCCTCTTTGTCCCCCGCTGTGTCCCGCTTGTCCTCCGCTGTGTCCCGCTGTGTCCTTGCTGAGTCCCCCGCTGTGTGCCACTGTGTCCTTGCTCTGTCCCCCAGTGTGTTCCGCTGTGTCCCCCGCTGTGTTCCACTCTGTCCCCGCAGGGTCACCGCTGTTTCCCGCTGTGTCCCGCTGTGTTCCGTGGTGTCCCGCTCTGTCCCCCGCTATGTCCCCCACTTTGTCCCCGCTGTGTCCCGCTGTGTCCCCGCTGTGTCCCCCGCTGTATCCCATTTTGTCCCCGCTGTGTCCCACTGTGTCCGGCTTTGTCTGCCGCTGTGTCCCTGCTGTGTTGCCGCTGTGTCCCGCTGTGACCACCTTTGTCCTTCTGTGTCCGCCCTTGAGTCCCCGCTGTTTCCCCGCTGGGTCCCGCTGGGTCCCCGCTGTATCCTGCTCTGTCCCCCGCTGTTTCCCCCTCTTTGTCCCCGCTGTGTCCCGCTGTGTCCCCCCGCTGTTTCCCGTTGTGTCCCCAGCTGTGTACCCCGCTGTGTCCCGCTGTGTCACACTGTGTCCCTTGGTGTCCCGCTTTGTCCCCCGCTGTGTCTCCGGTGAGTCCCCGCTGTGTCCCCGCTGTGTCCCCGCTGTGTCCCGCTGTGTCCTCGCTGTGTGCACCGCTGTGCCCCACTGTGTCCCACTGTGTCCTCCCTTTGTCCCCGCTGTGTCCCACTGTGTCCCGCTGTGTCCCGCTGTGTCCTCGCTGTGTCCCACCCTGTGTCCTCATAGTGTCCCCCGCTGTTTCCCGTTGTGACCCCAGCTGTGTAACCCGCTGTGTCCCGCTATGTCCCCATTGCATCGACACTGTGACCCGCTGGGTCCCATTGTGTCCTTGCTGTGTTCCCCGCTGTGTCCTGCTCTGTACCCCTCTGTGTCCCCCGCTGTGTCCCGCTTTGTCACCCACTGTGTCCCGCTGTGTCCCGCTGTGTCCTCCATTGTGTCCCTGCTGTATGGCTGCTGTGTTCCGCTGTGTACTGCTGTGTCCCCCGCTGAGTTCCACTGTGTCTGCCCTGTGTCCCAATGTGTCCTCGCTGTGTCCCCCGCTGTGTCCCGCTGTGTCCACTGCTGTGTCCACGCTGTGTCCCGCTGTGTCCCGCTGTGTCCCACTGTGTACCCGCTGTGTCCCGCTGTGTCCTGCTGTGTCCCCGCTGTGTGCTCGCCTTGTCCCGCTGTGTACCCCGCTGTTTCCAGCTCTGTCCCCGCTCTGTCCCTGCTGTGTCCTGCTGTGTCCCCTATCTGTCCCCCGCTGTGTCCCCTGCTGTGTCCCACTGTGTCCCGCTGTCTCCCCCGCTTCGTCTTGCTGTGTCCCCGCTGTGTCCCCGCTGTGTTCCGTTGTGTCACACTGTGTCCCGTGGTGTCCTGCTTTGTCCCCCGCTGTGTCCCCCGCTGAGTCCCCTCTGTGTCCCCGCTGTGTCCCGCTGTGTCCTCGCTGTGTCCCCCGCTGTCTCCCGCTTTGTCCCATGCTGTGTCACGCTGTGTCCCGTGGTGTCCTGCTAGGTCCCCCGCTGTGTCCCTCGTTGAGTCCCCGCTGTGTCCCCCGCTGTGTCCCGCTGTGTCCTCGCTGTGTCCCACGCTGTGTTCCGCTGTGTCCTCGCTGTGTCCCCCGATGTGTCCCTTTGTGTCCCCAGGTGTGTACCCGCTGTGTCCCTGCTGTGTCCCCGCTATATCGACGCTGTTTCCCGCTGGGTCCCGCTGGGTCCTCGCTGTGTTCCCCGCTGTGACCCGCTGTGTACCCCTCTGTGTCCCCCTCTGTGTCCCGCTGTGTCCCCTGCTGTGTCCCGCTGTGTCCTGCTGTGAACTGCTGTGTCCCCTGCTGTGTCCCGCTGTGTCCCGCTGTGTTCCGCTGTGTCCTCGCTTTGTCCCCCGATGTGTCCCTTTGTGTCCCCAGCTGTGAAACCTGCTGTGTCCCGCTGTGTCCCCGCTGTGTCCTTGCTGTGTTCCCCACTGTGTCCCGCTGTGTACCCCTCTGTGTCCCCCTCTGTGTCCCGCTGTGTCTCCCGCTGTGTCCCGCTGTGTCCCGCTGTGTCCCGCTCTGTCCCGCTCTGTCCCCCACTGTATCCCCCGCTTTGTCCCTGCTGTGTCCCGCTGTGTAACCGCTGTATCGAAGCTGTGTCCCGCTGGGTCCCGCTGTGTCCTCGCTTGTTCCCCTCTGTGTCCAGCTGTGTCCCCCTCTCTGTCCCCCGCTTTGTCACACTGTGTCCCTTGGTGTCCCGCTTTGTCCCCAGCTGTGTGCCCCGCTGAGTCCCCTCTGTGTCCCCGCTGTGTCCCGCTGTGTCTTCGCTGTGTCCCCCACTGTCTCCCGCTTTGTCCCACAATGTGTCCCGCTGTGTCCCGCTGTGTCCCGCTATGTTCCCGCATTATCCACGCTGTGTTCCGTTGTGTTCCGCTGTGTCCCGTGGTGTCCCGCTTTGTCCCTTGCTGTGTCCCCAGCTGAGTCCCCGCTGTGTCCCCGCTGTGTCCCGCTGTGTCCTCCCTGTGTCCCCCGCTGTGTCCCGCTGTGAACCCCGCTGTGTCCCGCTATGTCCCGCTGTGTACCCCGCTGTGTCCCGCTATGTTCCCGTATTGTCCACGCTGTGTCCCGCTGTGTCCCGCTGTGTTCCGTGGTGTCTCGCTTTGTCCCTTGCTGTGTCCCCACCTGAGTCCCCGCTGTGTCCCTCGCTGTGTCCCGCTGTGTCCTCCCTGTGTCCCCCGCTGTGTCCCGCTCTGTCCCCCGCTATGTCCCGCTGTGTCCCCGTTGTGTCCCGCTGTGTCCTCCCGGTGTCCCTCGCTGTGTTCCGCTCTGTACTCTGCTGTTTCCCGCTGTGTCCCTTGCTGTATCGACGCTGTGTCCTGCTGAGTCCCTCTGGGTCCTCGCTGTGTTCCCCGCTGTGTCCAAATGGAGTCCCCCGCTGGGGTCCACCGATTCTGACCCGGGCTAGTGTCCCACCTGGTGTCCCCTGACTGTGACCCAGCTTTGGCCCC
>NW_012302049.1:0-3247 GCF_000151885.1 Dipodomys ordii | reverse complement strand
GAGCCGCTGAAGAAGAAGAAGAAGCTTTTATAGAAGAAGAAGAAGAAGAAGAAGAAGAAGAAGAAGAAGAATATGAGAAGAAGAAGAAGAAGAAGAAGAAGAAGAAGAAGAAGAAGAAGAAGAAGGAGAAGAAGGAGGAGGAGGAGGAGCAGGAGGAGGAGGAGGAGGAAGAGGAGGTGGAGGAGGAGGAGGAGGAGGAGAAGGAGAACATAAGGAGAAGCAGTAGAAGCAGAAGAAACAGAAGCAGAGAAGCAGAAGCAGAAGGAAAAGAATAAGCAAAAGAAGCAGAATCAGAGGGAGAAGCAGAAGAAGGAGAAGGAGCTGAAGGAGAAGGAGAAGCAGAAGGAGAATCAGAAGGAGAAGCAGAAGAAGGAGAAGCAGAAGCAGAAGAAGCAGCAGAAGGATAAGCAGAAGCAGAAGAAGATGCAGAAGGAGAAGCAGGAGAAGAAGAAGAAGCAGAAGCAGAAGGAGAAACAGAAGTAGGAGAAGGAGAAGGAGAAGGAAGGGCAGCAGAAGCAATAGGAGAAGCAGAAGGAGAAGCAGAAGCAGATTGAGACGCAAAAGAGAAGCAGTAGAAGCAGAAAAAGCAGGAGAAGCAGAAGAAAGAGAAGAAGAAGAAGAAGAAGAAGAAGAAGAAGAAGAAGAAGAAGAAGAAGAAGAAGAAGAAGAAGAAGAAGAAGAAGAAGAAGAAGAAGAAGGAGAAGCAGAAGCAGAAGGAGAAGCAGAAGCAGAAGGAGAAGCAGAAGAAGGAGAAGGAGAAGGAGAAGCAGAAAGAGAAGCAGAAACAGAAGCAGCACGAGAAGTAGGAGAAGCAGGAGAAGCAGAAGCAGGAGAAGCAGAAGAAACAGAAGACGCAGAAGCAGAATGAGAAGCAGAAGGAGAAATTGAAGCAGAAGCAGAAGCAGAAGCAGAAAGAGAAGCAGCAGCAGAAGGAGAAGCAGAAGAATGAGAAGGAGAAGCAGAAAGAAAAGCAGAAAGAGAAGCACAACGAGGAAGAGAAGCAGAAGCAGAAGAAACATAGGAAGAAGAAGCAGAAGCAGAAGGAGAAGCAGAAACAGAAGGAAAAGCAGAAAGAGAAGCAGGAGAAGCAGAAGAAGCAGCAGCAGGAGAAGCAGAAGCAGAAGAAGCCAAAGAAGCAGAAGCACAACCTGAAGCAGAAAGAGAAGCAGAAGAAGCAGAATCTGGAGAAGCAGAAGGAGAAGCAGAAGCAGAAAGAGAAGCAAAAACAGAAGGAGAAGCAGAAGGGGAAGCAGAAGAAACAGAAGAAGCAGAGGCAGTAGCCGAAGAAGCAGAAGATGCAGAAGCAGAAGGAGAAGCAGAAGGAAAAGCAGAAGAACGAGAAGGAGAAGGAGTAGGAGAAACAGAAGGAGAAGCAGAAAGAGAAGCAGAAGAGGGAGCAGGAGAAGGAAAAGCAGCAGGAGAAGCATAAAGAGCAGCAGAAGGAGAAGCAGGAGATGCAGAAACTTGAGAAGCAGAAGCGGAAGAAACACAAGAAGGAAAAGAAGCAGAAGTAGAAGGAGAAGCAGAAACAGAAGGAGAAGCAGGAAGAGAAAGAGGGAAAGCAGAAGAAGCAGGAGGAGAAGCAGGAAAAGCAGAAGAAGGAGAAGCAAAAGGAGAAGCAAAAGAAGGAGAAGGAGAAGCAGAAGCAGAAGCATAAGGACAAGCACAAGCAGAAGGAGGTGCAGAAGGAGAAGCAGGAGAAGCAGAAGAAGCAGAAGCTGAAGGAGAAGCAGAAGTAGGAGAAGGAGAAGGAGGAGAAGCAGAAGCAGAAGGAGAAGCAGAAGCAGAATGAGAAGCAGAAAGAGAAGCAGGAGAAGGACAAGAAGCAGAAGCAGGAGAAGGAGAAAGAGAAAAAGCAGAAGAAGCAGAAACATTGGCAGAAGGAGAAGCAGAAGCAGAAGGAGAAGCAGCAGAAGAAGTAGAACCAGAAATTCAGGCAGGAGAAACAGAAGAAGCAGAAGCAGAAGCAGAAGGAGAAGCAAAAAGAGAAGCACAAGGAGTAGTAAAAGAAGCAGCAGAAGGAGAAGCAGCAGAAGAAGCAGAAAAACAAGCTGGAGAAGCAGAAGCAGAAAGAGAAGTAGAAGCAGAAGAAGCAGAACCAGAAGAAGAAGCAGTAGAAGCATAAGAAGCAGAAGCAGGAGAAGCAGAAGCAGAAGAAAAAGAAGAAGCATAAGAAGCAGAAATAGAAGCAGAGTGAGAAACAGAAGAAGGAGAAGGAGCAGCAGAAGGTGAAGCAGAAGGAGATGCAGAAGCAGAAAGAGAAGCAAAAGAGGGAGAAGGAGAAGCAGAAGCAGAAGGACAATAAGGAGAAGCAGAAGAAGCAGAAGCGGGAGAAGCAGAAGAAGAAGAAGAAACAGAAGAAGGAGAAGGAGCAGAAGGAGAAACAAAAGCAGAAGGAGAAGCAGAAATAGAAACAGAAGCAGAAGAAGCAGAAGCAGAAGAAACAGAAGAAGCTGAAGAAGCAGAAGGAGAACCTGAAGCAGAAGGAGAAGCAGAAGCATCAGAAGCTGGAAAAGCAGAAGCAGAAGATACAGAACAAGCAGAAGAAGCAGAAGCAGAATGAGAAGCAGAAGAATAAGAAGGAGAAAGAGAAGGATTAGGAGTAGGAGGAGCAGAAGCAGAATTAGAAGCAGAAAGAGAAGCAGAAGGAGAAGCAGAAGGAGAAACAGAAGAAGCAGAAGCAGGAGAAGCAAAAGCAGAAGCAGAATGAGAAGCACAGGAAGGAGAAATTGAAGGAGAAGGAGAATGAGACGCAGAAGCAGAAGGAGAAGTAGGAGATGCAGAAGAAGGAGAAGCAGGAGAAGCAGAAGCAGAAGAAACAGAAGAAGGAGAAGAGCAGAAGCAGAAGTAGAAACAGAAGCAGAAGGAGAAGCAGAAGAAACAGAAGCTGAAGCAGAAGAAATTGAAAAAGCAGAAAAAGAAGAAGAAGCAGAAGATGAACAAGCAGGAAAAGCAGAAGAAGAAGAAGGAGGAGAAAGAGAAGGATTAGGAGTAGGAGAAACAGTCGGATATGTAGAAGCAGAAAGAGAAGGAGAAGGAGAAGGAGAAGCACGAGAAGCAGAAGAAGCAGAAGCAGGAGAAGCAGAAGCAGAATGAAAAGCAGAAGAAGGAGAAATTGAAACAGAAGAAGATGCAGAAGGAGAAGCAGAAGCGAAGGAGAAGCGAAGAAGGAGAAGGAGAAGGAGAAGCGAAGGATAAGAATAAAGAGAAACAGAAGGAGAAGCAGGAGAAACAGTAGAAGCATAAG
>NW_012302048.1:0-3247 GCF_000151885.1 Dipodomys ordii | reverse complement strand
CTGGAGGAAGCATGAAGTGAGAAGCAGAAGCTGAAAGAAAAGCTTAAGCTCAAGGAGAAGCAGAAGGAGAAGTAGAAGAAACAGAAGAAGCAGTAGCAGAAGCAGCAGAAGATGCAGAAGCAGAAGGAGAAGCAGAAGGAAAAGCAGAAGAACGAGAAGGAGAAGGAGAAGGAGAAACAGAAGGAGAAGCCGAAAGAGAAGCAGGAGAAGGAAAAGCAACAGGAGAAGCAGAAAGAGCAGCAGAAGGAGAAGCAGGAGAAGCAGAAACAGGAGAAGCAGAAGCATAAGTATCCGAAGAAGAAGAAGTAGAACCTGAAGCAGAAGGAGAAGCAGGAGAAGCAGGAGAAGCAGAATCTGGAGAAGCAGAATGAGAAGCAGAAGGAGAAGCAGAAGCAGAAAGAGAATCAAAAGCAAAAGGGGAAGCAGAAGAATCAGAAGAAGTAGAAGCAGTAGCAGTTGTAGCAGAAGCAGAAGGAAAAGCAGAAGAACGAGGAGATGGAGAAACAGAAGGAGAAGCAAAAGGAGAAGCAGAAAGAGAAGCAGGTAAAGCAGAAGAAGAAGCAGCAGAAGGAGAATCAGAAGGAGAAGCATAAGAAGGAGAAGGAGAAGCAGAAGCAGAAGAAAATGCAGAAGGAGAAACAGGAGAAGCAGAAGAAGCAGAAGCAGAAGGAGAAGCAGGAAAAGCAGAAGAAGCAGAAGCAAAAGGAGAAGCAAAAGAAGGAGAAGGAGAAGCAGAGGCAGAAGACGAAGCATAAGCACAAGCACAAGCAGAAGGAGATGCAGAAGGAGAAGCAGGAGAAGCAGAAGAAGCAGAAGCTGAAGGAGAAGCAGAAGTAGGAGAAGGAGAAGGAGGAGAAGTAGAAGCAGAAGGACAAGCAGAAGCGGAATGAGAAGCAGAAAGAGAAGCAGGAGAAGCACAAGATGCAGAATCAGGAGAAGCCGAAAGAGAAGAAGCAGAAACAGAAGCAGAAGTAGAAGCAGAAGCTGAAGGAGAAGCAGCAGAAGAACTAGAACCAGAAATTCAGGCAGGAGAAACAGAAGAAGCAGAAGCATAAGGAGAAGCAAAAAGAGAAGCAGAAGGAGAAGTAGAAGAAGCAGCAGAAGGAGAAGCAGCAGAAGAAGCAGAAAAACAAGCAGGAGAAGCAGAAGCAGAAAGAGAAGTAGAAGCAGAAGAATCAGAAGCAGAAGAAGAAGCAGTAGAAGCATAAGAAGCAGAAGCAGGAGAAGCAGAAGCAAAAGAAAAAAAGAAGCATAAGAAGCAGAAGCCGAAGCAGAGGGAGAAATAGAAGAAGGAGAAGGAGCAGCAGAAGTTGAAGCAGAAGGAGATGCAGATGCAGAAAGAGAAGCAGAAACAGAAGGAGAAGGAGAAGGAGAAGTTGGAGAATCAGAAGAAGCAGAAGCAGAAGCAGAAAGAGAAGCAGAAAAAGGAAAAGGAGAAGCAGAAGCAGAAGGACAAGAAAGAAAAGCAGAAGAAGCAGAAGCGGGAGAAGCAGCAGAAGAAGAAGAAAGAGAAGAAGGAGAAGGAGCAGAAGGAGAAGCAGAAGCAGAAGGAGAAGCAGAAAGAGAAGCAGAAGAAGCAGAAGAAGCAGTAGCAGGAGGAGCAGAAGCAGAAGAAACAGAAGAAGCCGAAGAAGCAGAAGGAAAACCTGAAGCAGAAGGAGAAGCAGAAGCAGGAGAAGCTGGAAAAGCAGAAGTAGAAGAAACAGAACAAGCAGAAGAAGCAGAAGAAGAAGGAGGAGAAAGAGAAGGATTAGGAGTAGGAGGAGCAGAAGCAGAATAAGAAGCAGAAAGAGAAGCAGAATGAGAAACACAAGAAGCAGAAGCAGGAGAAGCAGAAGCAGAAGCAGAATGAGAAGCACAAGGAGGAGAAATTGAAGGAGAAGGAGAATGGGACCGAGAAGCAGAAGGAAAAGTAGGAGAAGCAGAAGAAGAAGAATCAGGAGAAACAGAAGCAGAAGAAGGAGAAGAGCAGAAGCAGAAGGAGAAACAGAAGCGGAAGGAGAAGAAGAAGAAGCAGAAGCTGAAGCAGAAGAAGAAGAAACAGAAAAAGCAGAAGAAGCAGAAGAAGAAGCAGCAGGAGAAGCAGAAGAAGCAGAAGGAGAGGAGAAAGAGAAGGATTAGGAGTAGGAGAAACAGAAGGATACACAGAAGCAGAAAGAGAAGCAGGGGAAGCAGAAGAAGCAGGAGAAGCAGAAGCAGAAGAAACAGGAGAAGCCGAAGAAGCAGAAGCAGAATCAGAAGCAGAAGGAGAAACAGAAGAAGCACAATCTGAAGCAGAAGAAACAGAAATAGTAGAATAAGCAGAAGCAGAAGCAGCAGGAGAAGCAGAAGAAGAAGGAGAAGGCGAAAGAGAAGGATTAGGAGTAGGAGAAGCAAAAGGATAAGCAGAAGCAGAAAGAGACGCAGAAGGAGAAGCAGCAAGACAAGTAGGAGAAGCAGGAGAAGCAGAAGCAGGAGAATCAGAAGAAAGAGAAGACGCAGAAGCAGAAGGAGAAACAGAAGGAGAAATTGAAGCAGAAGCAGAAGCAAAAGGAGAAGCAGAAGCAGAAGGAGAAGCAGAAGAAGGAGAAGGAGGAGAAGCAGAAAGAGAAGCAGAACGAGAAGCAGGAGACGCAGAAGCAGGAGAAGCAGAAGCCGAAGAAACAGAAGAAGGAGAAGAAGCAGAAGCAGAAGGAGAAGCATAAACAGAAGGAAAAGGAGAAAGAGAAGCAGGAGAAGCAGAAGAAGCAGCAGCAGGAGAAGCAGAAGCAGAAGAAGCCAAAGAAGCAGAAGCAGGACCTGAAGCAGAAGGAGAAGCAGGAGAAGCAGAAGAAGCAGAATCTGGAGAAGCAGAAGGAGACGCAGAAGCAGAAAGAGAAGCAAAAGCAGAAGGAGAAACAGAAGGAGAAGCAGAAGAAGCCGAGGCAGTAGCAGAAGAAGCAGAAGATTCAGAAGCAGAAGGAGAAGCGGAAGGAAAAGCAGTAGAACTAGAAGGAGAAGGAGAAGGAGAAACAGAAGGAGAAGCAGAAAGGGAAGCAGAAGAAGGAGCAGGAGAAGGATAAGCAGCAGGTGAAGCAGAAAGAGCAGCAGAAGGAGAAGCAGGAGATGCAGAAACTGGAGAAGCAGAAGCAGAAGAAACACGAGAAAGACAAGAAGCAGGAGTAGAAGGAAAAGCTGAAACAGAAGGAGAAGCAGAAAGAGAAGGAGGGGAAGCAGAAGAAGCAGAAGCAGGAGAAGCAGAAGCATAAGAATCCGAAGAAGCAGAAGT
>NW_012302047.1:0-3247 GCF_000151885.1 Dipodomys ordii | reverse complement strand
GTCTACTGCTGTGTCCCTGCTGTGTCCCGCTGTGTCCCGCTGTGTCCCGCTGTGTCCTCGCTGTGTCCTACCCTGTGTTCTGTTGTGTCCTCCCTGTGTCCCCCGATGTGTCCCTTTGTGTCCCCAGCTGTGTACCCCGCTGTGTCCCGCTGTGTCCCCGCTGTATCGACGCTGTGACCCGCTGGGTCTCGCTTTGTCCTCTCTGTATTCCCCACTGTGTCCCGCTGTGTACCCCCTGTGTCGCCCTCTGTGTCCCGCTGTGTCCCCCGCTGTGTCCAGCTTGGTCCCCGCTGTGTCTTGGTGTGTCCCACGCTCTGTCCACCACTGTGTTCCGCTGTGTCCCCTGCTGTGTCCCGCTGTGTCCCCCGCTGTGTCCCGCTGTGTCCCCCACTGATTCCCGTTGTGTCCCCAGCTGTGTACCACGCTGTGCCTGCTGTGTCCCCCGCTCTGTCCCCCGCTGTGCCTGCTGTGTCCCCCGATGTGTCCCGTTGTGTCCTGCTGTGTCCCCCGCTGTGTCCCGCTGTGTCCTGCTGTGTCCCCCGCTGTGTCCCTGCTGTGTCCCCGCTGTGTCCTGCTGTGTACTTCTGTGTCCCCCGCTGTGTCCCTGCTGTGTCCCCGCTGTGTCCCACAGTGTACCCCCTGTGAACCCCGCTGTGTCCCACTGTGTCCCGCTGTGTCCCCCACTGTGTCCCTCGCTGTGTTCCGTTGTGTCCCCCGCTGTGTCCCGCTGTGTCCACTGCTGCGTCCCCGCTCTGTCCCACTTTTTTCCCCACCGTGCCCCGCGGTGTCCTCGCTGTGTCCCCCGCTGTGTCCGGCTGTGTCCCCCGCTGTGTCCTGCTGTGTCCCACTGTGTCCCGCTGTGTCCCTGCTGTGACCCTCAGTGTCCCTGTGTGTCCCCGCTGTGGCCCCGCTGTGTCCAGCTTTGTCCCCGCTGTGTCTCGCTGTGTCCCACGCTCTGTCCCCCACTGTGTTCCGCTGTGTTCCCCGCTGTGTCCCGCTGTGTCCCCCAGGGTCACCGCTGTTTCCCGCTGTGTCCCGCTGTGTTCTGTTGTGTCCCGCTTTGTCCCCCGCTGTGCCCCCGCTGAGTCCCCGCTGTGTCTCCGCTGTGTCCTTCTGTGTCCACGCTTTGTCCCCCGCTGTCTCTCGCTCTGTTCCCCGCTGTGTCTCACGCTTTGCCCCGGTGTGTCTCACTGTATCCCGCTGTGTCCCGCTGTGTCCCGCTTTGTCCCACTGTGTCCCGTGGTGTCCCAGTTTGTCCCCCGGTGTATCCCCCGGTGAGTCCCCGCTGTGTCCCGCTGTGTCCCCCGCTGTGTCCTCCCTGTGTCCCCCGCTGTGTCCCGCTGTGTCCCCGCAGGGTCACCGCTGTTTCCCGCAGTGTCCCGCTGTGGTCCGTGGTGTCCCGCTTTGTCCCACGCTGTGTCCCCTGCTGAGTCCCTGCTGTGTCCCCGCTGTGTCCCGCTGTGTCCTCATTGTGTCCCCCGCTGTCTCCCGATCTGTCCCCCGCTATGTCTCACGCTTTGTCCCCACTGTGTCCCACTGTGTCTCGCTGTGTCCCGCTGTGTCCCCCACTGTGTCCCTTTGTGTCTCCAGCTGTGTACCGCGCTGTGTCCCGCTGTGTCCCCGCTGTATCGACGCTGTGTCCCACTCGGTCCCTCTGTGTCCTCGCTGTGTTCCCCGTTGTGTCCCGCTGTGTCCCCCGCTGTGTCCCTATTTTGTCCCTGCTGTGTCCCCGCTGTGTCTCGCTGTGTCCCGCTGTGTCCTCGCTGTGTCCCACGCTGTGTTCCGCTGTGTCCTCGCTGTGTCCCCTGCTGTGTCCCGTTGTTTCCCCAGCTGTGTACGCCACTGTGTGCCGCTGTGTCCCTGCTGTATCGACGCTATGTCCTGCTGGGTCCCGCTGTGTCCTCGCTGTGTCCCCCGCTGTGTCCCGCTGTGTACCGCTGTGTCCCGCTCTGTCCCGCTGTGTCCTCACTATGTCCCACGCTGTGTTCCGCTGTGTCCTCCCTGTGTCCCCCGACTGTGTCCCTTTGTGTCCCCAGCTGTGTAACCCGCTGTGTCCCGCTGTGTCCCCGCTGTATCGACGCTGTGTCCCGCTGGGTCCTGCTGGGTCCTTGCTGTGTTCCCCGTTGTGTCCCGCTGTGTCCCCCGCTGTGTCCCCTGCTGTGCCTGCTGTTTCCCCCGATGTGTCCCGTTGTGTCCCGCTGTGTCCCCCACGGTGTCTCGCTGTGTCCCGCTGTGTCCCCCGATGTGTCGCTGCTGTGTCCCGCTGTGTCTTCCGATGGGTCCCGCTGTGTCCCGCTGTGTCCTCGCTGTGTCCCACGCTGTGTTCCGCTGTGTCCTCCCTGTGTCCCCCGCTGTGTCCCATTGTGAACCGCTGTGTCCCCCGCTGTGTCCCCTGCTGTGTTCCACGCATTGTCCTTGCTGTGTCCCTATGTTTCCCTCTGTGTCCCCTGCTGTGTCCGATTGTGTCCCCCGCTGTGTCATAGTGTGTTCCATGCTGTGTCCCGCTGTGTCCCCCACTGTGTCCCGCTGTGTCCCCCGCTGTGTCCAGCTGTTTCCCCCGCTGTGTCCCGCTGGGTCCCCTGCTGTGTCCCCCGCTGTGTCCCGTTGTGTCCCCCGCTGTGTCTTGCTGTGACCAATGCTTTGTCCCCGCTGTGTCTGGCAGTGTCAACGCTGTGTCCCGCTGTGTCCCCGCTGTGTCCCCCCTGTGTCCCTGCTGTGTCCCACAGCTTACTCCACTGTGTCCAATTGTGTCCCCGCTGTGTCCCGCTGTGACTCCCACTGTGTCCCGATGTGTCCCCTACTGTGGCCCCCGCTGTGTCCCTGTGTGTCCCCCGCTGTGTCCCACAGTGTCCCCACTGGCACCGCTCTGTATCCCGGTGTGTTCCTGCTGTAACCCTCTGTGGCCCCCCTGTGACCCCAGATGTGTCACGTTGATTCCCAGGCTGTGTCATCAGCTGTGACTCGCTGTGACCATGTCTGAGTTGCATTTTGTCTGCTCTGTGTCCTCTGCAGTGTCCCCACCTGTCCCCTGCTTGGTCCCCCTGGGTTCCCTGCTGTGTCCCCGCTGTGTCCCACTCTGTTCCGCTGTGTCCCGTTATGTCCTCACTGTGTCTCCCGCAGTGTCCCGCTGTGTCTTCGCTTTGTCCCCCGCTGCGTCCCGCTGTGTCCCCCACTGTGTCCCACTGTGTCCCGCTTTGTCCCGCTGTGTCCTCGCTGTGTCCCCCACTGTGTCGCACTCTGTCCCTCG
>NW_012302046.1:0-3247 GCF_000151885.1 Dipodomys ordii | reverse complement strand
GAGAAGCAGGAGAAGCAGAAGAAGCAGAAGCAGGAGAAGCAGAAGCAGAAGAAACATAGGAAGGAGAAGAAGCAGAAGGAGAAGCAGAAACAGAAGGAAAAGCAGAAAGAGAAGCAGGAGAAGCAGAAGAAGCAGCAGCAGGAGAAGCAGAAGCAGAAGAAGCCGAAGAAGCAGAAGCAGAACCTGAAGCAGAAGGAGAAGCAGGAGAAGCAGAAGAAGCAGAATCTGGAGAAGCAGATGGAGAAGCAGAAGCAGAAAGAGAAGCAAAAGCAGAAGGAGAAGCAGAAGGGGAAGCAGAAGAAACAGAAGAAGCAGAGGCAGTAGCAGAAGAAGCAGAAGATGCAGAAGCAGAAGGAGAAGCAGAAGGAAAAGCAGAAGAACGAGAAGGAGAAGGAGTAGGAGAAACAGAAGGAGAAGCAGAAAGAGAAGCAGAAGAAGGAGCAGGAGAAGGAAAAGCAGCAGGAGAAGCAGAAAGAGCAGCAGAAGGAGAAGCAGAAGCAGAAGCAGAAGTAGAAGCAGAAGAAGGAGAAGCAGAAGGAGAAGCATAAAGAGAAACAGAAGGAGAAGCAGGAGAAGCAGAAGCAGAAGCAGAATCAAAAGAAATAGAAGAAGGATAAGAAGCAGAAGCAGAAAGAGAAGCAGAAACAGAAGGAGAAGCAGAAATAGAAGCAGAAGAAGCTGAAGAAGCAGAAGCAGAACCTGAAGCAGAAAGAGAAGCAGGAGAAGCAGAAGAAGCAGAATCTGGAGAAGAAGGAGAACCAGAAGGAGAAGCAGAAGCAGAAAGAGAAGCAAAAGCAGAAGGAGAAACAGAAAGAGAAGCAGAAGAAACAGAAGAAGCACAAGCAGAAGCAGTAGCAGAAGAAGCTGAAGATGCAGAAGCAGATAGAGAAGCAGAAGGAATAGCAGAATAACGCCAAGGAGAAACAGAAGGAGAAGAAGAATGAGAAGCAGAAGGAGAAGCAGGAAAAACAGAAGAAGCAGAAACGGACGGAGAAGCAGAAGAAGGAGAAGCAGAAGAAGAAGCAGAAGGAAAAGCACAAGCAGAAGGAGATGCAGAAGGAGTAGCAGAAGAAGCAGAAGAAGCAGAAGGAGAAAAAGAAGGAGAAGAAGCAGAATCAGAAGAAGCAGAAGGAGAAGTAGAAAGAGAAGCCGACGAAGAGAAGCAGAACGAGAAGCAGGAAAGCAGAAGAAGCAGAGCGGGAGAAGCAGAAGAAGAAGAAACAGAAGAAATAGAAGGAGCAGAAGCAGAAGGAGGAGCAGAAGCAGAAGGAGAAGCAGAAAGAGAAGCAGGAAAAACAGAAGAAGCAGAAGCAGGAGAAGCAGAAGCAGAAGAAACAGGAGAAGGACAAGAAGCAGAAGCAGAAGCAGAAGGAGAAGCAGAAACAGAAGCACTAGAAGCAGAAGACGCAGGAAAAGCAGAAGCAGCAGAAAGAGAAGAAGAAGAAGAAGAAGAAGAAGAAGAAGAAGAAGAAGAAGAAGAAGAAGAAGAAGAAGAAGAAGAAGAAGAAGAAGGAGAAGGAGAAGCAGAAGAAGCAGAAGCAGGAGAAGCAGAAGCAGAAGAAAAAGAATAAGCATAAGAAGCAGAATCAGAGGGAGAAGCAGAAGGAGAAGGAGCAGCAGAAGGTGAAGCAGAAGAGGGAGAAGCAGAAGCAGAAGAAGCAGGAGAAGGAGAAGCAGAAGCAGAAGAAGATGCAGAACGAGAAGCAGGAGAATCAGAATAAGCAAAAGCAGAAGGAGAAGCAGAAGTAGGAGAAGAAGAAGGAGAAGGAAGGGCAGCAGAAGCAATAGGAGAAGCAGAAGGAGAAGCAGAAGCAGAATGAGAAGCAGAAAGAGAATCAGTAGAAGCAGAAGAAGCAGGAAAAGCAGAAGCAGATGAAAGAGAAGAAGAAGAAGAAGAAGAAGAAGAAGAAGAAGAAGAAGAAGAAGAAGAAGAAGGATTAGACGAAGAAGAAGATAAGAAGAAGAAGAAGAAGAAGAAGAAGAAGAAGAAGAAGAAGAAGAAGAAGAAGAAGAAGAAGAAGAAGAAGAAGAAGAAGAAGAAGAAGAAGCAAAAGGAGAAGCATAAGGAGAAGCATAAGGAGAAGCAGTAGAAGCAGAAAAAGCAGAAGCAGGAGAAGCAGAAGCAGAAGAATAAGAATAAGCAAAAGAAGCAGAAGCAGAAGCAGGGGGAGAATCAGAATAAGGATAAGGAGAAGGAGCAGCAGAAGGAGAAGCAGAAGCAGAATGAGAAGAGGAAACCGAAGGAGAACGAGAAGGAGAAGCAGGAGAATCAGAAGAAGCAGAATTAGAAGCAGAAAGAGAAGGAGAAGAAGGAAAAGCAGAATTAGCATCAGAAGAAGCAGAAGAAGAAGAAGCAGAAGAACCAGAAGCAAAAAAACAGAAGAAGGAGAAGAACAGAAGCAGAAGCAGAAGGAGAAGCAGAAGCAGAAGGAGAAGGAGAAAGAGAAGCAGGAGAAGCAGGAGAAGCAGAAGCAGAAGAAACAGGCGAAGCCGAAGAAGCAGAATCATAATCTGAAGCAGAAGGAGAAACAGAAGAAGCACAATCTGAAGCAGAAGCAGAAGAAACAGTAATAGTAGAATAAGCAGAAGCAGAAGCAGCAGGAGAAGCAGAAGAAGAAGACGGAGAAGGCGAGAGAGAAGGATTAGGAGTAGGAGAAGCAAAAGGATAAGCAGAAGCAGAAAGAGACGCAGAAGGAAAAGCAGCACGAGAAGTAGGAGAAGCAGGAGAAACAGAAGACGCAGAAGCAGAATGAGAAGCAGAAGGAGAAATTGAAGCAGAAGCAGAAGGAGAAGGAGAAGCAGAAGGAGAAGCAGGAGAAGGAGAAGGAGAAGCAGAAAGAGAAGCAGAACGAGAAGCAGGAGAAGCAGAAGCAGGAAAAGCAGAAGCAGAAGAAACAGAAAGAGAAGAAGCAGAAGGAGAAGCAGAAACAGAAGGAAAAGCAGAAAGAGAAGCAGGAGAAGCAGAAGAAGCAGCAGCAGGAGAAGCAGAAGCAGAAGAAGCCGAAGAAGCAGAAGCAGAACCTGAAGCATAAGGAGATACAGGAGAAGCAGAAGAAGCAGAATCTGGCGAAGCACAAGGAAAAGCAGAAGCAAAAGAGAAGCAAAAGCAGAAGGAGAAGCAGAAGAAACAGAAGAAGCAGAGGCAGTATCAGAAGAAGCAGAAGATGCAGAAGCAGAAGGAGAAGCAGAAGTTAAAGCAGAAGAACGAGAAGGAGAAGGAGAAACAGAAGGAGAAGCAGAAAGAGAT
>NW_012302045.1:0-3248 GCF_000151885.1 Dipodomys ordii | reverse complement strand
CGCTGTGTCTCACGCTTTGTCCCCGCTGTGTCCCGCTGTGTCCCGCTCTGTTCCCCACTGTGTCCCCCGCTGAGTCCTCTATGTGTCGCCGCTGTGTCCCGCTGTGTCCTCGCTGTGTCCCCTGCTATCTCCCGCTTTGTCCCGCGCTGTGTCCCACTGTGTCCCGCTGTGTCCTCGCTGTGTCCCCTGCTGTGTCCTGCTGTGTTCCCGCTGTGTCCCAAGCTGTGTCCCGCTGTGTGCCCCGCTGTGTCCTGCTGGGTCCCCGCTGGGTCCCCGCTGGGTCCCCGCTGTGTCCTCGCTGTGTTCCCCCTGTGTCCCGCTGTGTCCCCCGCTGTGTCCCGCTGTGTCTACTGCTGTGTCCCCACTGTGTCCCGCTGTGTCTCGCTGTGTCCCGCTGTGTCCTCGCTGTTTCCCACGCTGTGTTCTGCTGTGTCCTCGCTGTGTCCCCCGCTGTGTCCCGTTGTGTACCCAGCTGTGTACCCCGCTGTGTCCCGCTGTGTCCCCGCTGTATCAACGCTGTGTCCCGCTTGGTCCCGCTGTGTCCTCGCTGTGTTCCCCGCAGTGTCCCGCTGTTTACTCCTCTGTGTCCCCCGCTGTGTCCCGCTGTGTCCCGCTGTGTACTGCTGTGTCCCCCGCTGAGTCCCGCTGTGTCCCCGTTGTGTCCCAATGTGTCCTCACTGTGTCCCGCGCTGGGTCCCGCTGTGTCCCCCTTGTATCCCCCGCTGTGTCCCGCTGTGTCCGGCTGTGTCCACCGCTGTCTCCCCCGCAGTGTCCCCCGCAGTGTCAGCGCTGTGTCCCGCTATGTCCTCGCTGTGTCCCGCTGTGTATCGCTGTGCCCCCACTGTGTCCCGTTGTGTTCACAGCTGTGTACCATGCTGTGTAACGCTGTGTCCCCGCTGTATCGATGCTGTGTACCGCTGGGTCCCGCTGTGCCCTCGCTGTGTTCCCCGCTGTGTCCCTATGTGTCCCACGCTTTGTCCCCCTGTGTCCCCGCAGTTTCCCCGCTGTGTCCCGCTGTTTCCCACTGTGTTCTGTGGTGTCCCGCTTTGTCCCCCGCTGTGTCCCCCGGTGAGTCGCCGCTGTGTCCCCGCTTTGTCCCGCTGAGTCCTCCATGTGTCCCCCGCTGTGTCCCGCTGTGTCCCCCGCTGTGTCCCGCTGTGTCCACTGCTGGGACCCGGCTGTGTCCCGCTGTGTCCCGCTGTGTCCTCACTGTGTCCCACTCTGTGTTCCGCTGTGTCCTCGCTTTGTCCCCCGCTGTGTCCCGCTGTGTCCCCCGCTGTGCCCTGCAGTGTCCCGCTCTGTCCCGCTGTGTCCTCGCTGTGTCACGCTGTGTCCCACTGTGTCCCCCACTGTTTCCCCTGCTGTGTCCGGCTGTGTCCCCCACTGTGTCCCGCTCTGTCCCGCTCTGTGTCCCGCTGTGTCCCCCGCTGTGTCCCACTGTGTCCACGCAGTATCACTGCTGTTTCCTGCTGTGTCCCGCTGTGTTCCGTGGTGTCCCTCTTTGTCTCCCGCTGTGTCCCCCGCTGTGTCCCGCTGTGTCCGACTGTGTCCCGCTCTGTCCCCGCTGTGTCCCGCTGTGTCCCGCTGTGTCCCCGCTGTGTGCCCGCTGTGTCCCGCTGTGTCCCCCGCTTTGTCCTGCTGTGTCCCCGCAGTGTCCCGCTGTGTCCCACTGTGTCCCACTGTGTCCCGTGGTGTCCCTCTTGTCCCCCGCTGTGTCCACCGCTGAGTCCCCTCTTTGTGGCCGCTGTGTCCTGCTGTGTCCTCGCTCTGTCCCCCGCTGTCTCCCGTTTTGTCCCCCGCTGTGTCCCCGCTGTGTCACGCTATGTCTTCGCTGTTTCCCCCGCTGTGTCCCGCTGTGTCCCCGCTATGTCCCCAGCTGTGTCCCGCTGTGTCCTGCTGTGTACCCCGCTGTGTCCCGCTATGTTCCCGCAGTGTCCCGCTGTGTCCCGCTGTGTCCTCGCTGTGTCCCCCACTGTGTCCCGTTGTGTCCCCAGCTGTGTCCCAACCTGTGTCATGCTGTGTACCCCGCTGTGTCCCGCTGTGTCCCCTGTTTGTGTCCCCGCTGTGTCCCGCTGTGTCGCGCTGTGTACTGCTGTGTCCCCTGCTGAATCCCGCTGTGTCCCTGCTGTGTCCCAATATGTCCTCGCTGTGTCCCCCGCTGTGTCCCACTGTGTCCCCCCTGTGTCCCCCACTGTGTGCCGCTGTGTACCTCTGGGTCCCGTGCTGTATCCTCCGCTCTGTCCCTTGTGTCCCGCTGTGTCCCGCTGTTTCCTGCTGTGTCCCCCGCTGAGTCCTGCTGTGTCCCCGCTGTGTCCCGCTGTGTCCTCGCTGTGTCCCCCGCTGTTTCCCGCTTTGTACCTCCTGTGTCCCCCGCTGTGTCCTGCTGTGTACCCCGCTGTGTCCCGCTGTGTCCCCTGCTGTGTCCCCGCTGTGACCCTGCTGAGTCCCGCTGTGTCCCCGCTGTGTCCCGCCTTGTCGTCGCTGTGTCCCCCGCTGTGTCCCACTTTGTCCCCCCGTGTCCCCTGCTGTGTCCCTGCTGTGTCCCGCTGTGTTCCGCAGTGTCAAGCTGTGTCCTCGCTGTGTCTCTCGCAGTGTCCCGCAGTGTCCTCGCTGTGTCCCCGGCTGTGTCCTGCTTTGTCCCCCACTGTGTCCCCCTGTGCACCCCGCTGTGTCCCCCGCTGTGCCCCACTTTGTCCCGCTGTGTCCCGCTGTGTCCTGCTGTGTCCCCCGCTTTGTCCCGCTGTGTCCCCACAGTGTCCCCGCTGTGTTTTGCTGTGTTCCACTGTGTCCCGTGGTGTCCCGCTTTGTCTCCCGCTGTGTCCCCTGCTGAATCCCCTCTGTGTCCCCGCTGTGTCCCGCTGTGTCCTCACTGTGTCCTCCACTGTGTCCCTCGCTGTGTCCCAAAGTGTCCTGCTGTGTCCCCCACTGTGTTCCTTTGTGTCCACAGCTGTGTACCCTGCTGTGTAACGCTGTGTCCCCATTGTATTGACGCTGTGTCCCGCTGTGTCCCGCTGGGTCCTCGCTGTGTTCCCCGTTGTGTCCCGCTGTGTCCCCGGCTGTGTCCCCCGCTGTGTCCCTCTGTGTCCCCCACTATGTACCCGCTGTGTCCCGATGTGTACTCCGCTGTGTCCAGCTGTGTCACCGCTGTGTCCCTCTGTGTACCTAGATCTGTCCCCCTCTATGTCGCGCTGTGTTCCCCTCTGTGTCCCGCTGTGACCCGCTGTGTCCCCACTGCATCCCACGCTGTG
>NW_012302044.1:0-3248 GCF_000151885.1 Dipodomys ordii | reverse complement strand
CACTGGGTCACACTGTGTCCCATGGTGTCCCGCTTTTTCCACCGCTGTTTCCCCCCCTGAGTCCCCTTTGTGTCCCCATTGTGTCCCGCTGCGTCCCGCTGTGTCCTAGCTGTGTCCCCCGCTGTGTCCCGCTGTATTCCCGCAGTGTCCCTGCTGTGTCCTGCTGTGTCCCACTGTGTCCTCGCTGTGTCCCCCGCTGTGTCCCGTTGTGTCCCCAGCTGTGTACCCCGCTGTGTACCGCTGTGTCCCCGCTGTTTCGATGCTGTGTCTTGCTGTGTCCCATTGTGTCCTCGCTGTGTCCCCCACTGTGTTCTGCTGTGTCACCCGCTGTGTCCCGCTGTGTCCCCCGCTGTGTCCCGCTGTGTTCCCAAAGGGTCACCGCTGTTTCGCGCTGTGTCCCGCTGTGTTCCGTGGTGTCCCGCTTTGTCCCCCGCTGTGTCCCCAGCTGAGTCCCCGCTGTGTCCCCGCTGTGTCCCGCTGTGTCCTCGCTGTGTCCCCTGCTGTCTCCCGCTCTGTCCCCCGCTGTGTCTCACGCTTTATCCAGTCTGTGTCCCACTCTGTCCCGCTGTGTCCCGCTGTGTCCACCACTGTGTCCCTTTGTGTCCCCAGCTGTGTAACCCGCTGAGTAACGCTGTGAATCCCGCTGTATCGAGGCTGTGTCCCGCTGGGTCCCGCTGGGTCCTTGCTCTGTTATTCGTGGTGGCCCCCTCTGTCCCCCGCTGTGTCCCCTGCTCTGTCCTACTGTGTCCCCCGCTGTGTCCCGTTGTGTCCCGCTCTGTCCCCCGCTGTGCCCCTGCTGTGTCCCCGCTGTGTCCCTGCTGTGTCACGCTGTGTCCTGCTGTGTCCCGTTGTGTCCCGCTGTAACCCTGCTGAGTCCCCCTGTGTCCCCGCTGTGTCCTGCTGTGTCGTCGCTCTGTCCTCCGCTGTGTCCCGCTGTGTCCTCTGCTGTGTCCCGCTGTGTCAGTCTGTGTCCCGCTGTATCCCGCTGTGACCCCGCTGAGTCCCCGCTGTGTCCTCGCTGTGTCCCCTGCTGTGTCCCGCCATGTCCTCGCTGGGTCCCCCGCTGTGTCCCGCTGTGTCCCGCTGTGTCCCTGCTGTGTCCTGCTGTGTCCCGCTGTGTACTTCGTTGTGTCAGGCTGTGTCCCCCGCTTTGTCCCGCTGTGTCCCCGCAGTGTCCCCGCTGTGTCCCGCTGTGTCACACTGTGTCCCATGGTGTCCTGCTTTGTCCCCAGCTGTGACCCCGCTGAGTCCCCTCGGTGTCCTGCTGTGTCCTCGCTGTGTGCCCTGCTGTCTCCCACTTTGTCCCACGCTGTGTCCCACTGTGTCCTCGCTGTGTCCCCCGCTGTGTCCCGCTATGTCCCCGCTGTGTCCCAAGCTGTGTCCCGCTGTGTCCCGCTGTGTACCCAGCTGTGTCCTGCTATGTTCCCGCAGTGTCCCCGCTGTGTCCCCGCTCTGTCCTGCTGTGTCCTCGATGTGTCCCCCGCTGTGTTCCGTTGTGTCCCCAGCTGTGTACCCCGCTGTGTCCCGCTGTGTCCCAGCTGTATCGACGCTGTGTCCCGCTGTGTCCCGCTGTGTCCCGCGTTGTCCCCCGCTGTGTCCCCCGCTGAGTCCCCGCTGTGTCCCCGCTGTGTCCCGCTCTGTCCTCCCTGTGTCCCCCGCTGTGTCCCGCTGTGTCCCCTGCTGTGTCCCGCTGTGTCTACTGCTGTGTTCCTGCTGTGTCCCGCTGTGTCCCCCTGTGTCCTCACTGTGTCCCAAGCTGTGTCCCGCTGTTTACCCCGCTGTGTCCTGCTATGTTCCCGCAGTGTCCCCGCTGTGTCCCCGCTGTGTCCTGCTGTGTCCTCGATGTGTTCCCCACTGTGTTCCGTTGTGTCCCGAGCTGTGTACCCCGCTGTGTCCCGCTGTGCCCCCGTTGTATCGACGCTGTGTCCCGCTGTGTCCCGCTTTGTCCCCCGCTGTGTCCCCCGCTGAGTCCCCGCTGTGTCCCCGCTGTGTCCCGCTCTGTCCTCCCTGTGTCCCCCGCTGTGTCCCGCTGTGTCCCCTGCTGTGTCCGGCTGTGTCTACTGCTGTGTTCCTGCTGTGTCCCGCTGTGTCCTGCTGTGTCCCCCTGTGTCCTCACTGTGTCCCACGCTGTGTTCCGCTGAGTACTTGCTGTGTCCCCTGATGTGCCACGTGGTGTCCCCAGCTGTGTACCCCGCTGTGGCCCACTCTGTCCCCGCTGTATCGATGCTGTGTCCCGCTGGGTCCCGCTGTGTCCTCGCTGTGTCCACCGCTGTGTCCACCGCTGTGTACCGCTGTGTCCCCAGTTGTGTCCCACTGTGTCCCGCTGTGGCCCCCGCTGTGTCCCCCGCTGTGTCCTGCTGTGTCCCCCGCTGTCTCCCGCTGTGTCCACTGCTGTGTCCCCGCTGTGTCCCGCTTTTTCACAAGCTGTGTCCCGCTGTGTCCTCGCTGTGTCTTCCGCTGTGTCCCGCTGTGTCCTCGCTGTGTCCCCTGCTGTGTCCCACTGTGTCCCCCGCTGTGTCCTGATGTGTCCCGCTGTGTCCCTGCTGTGACCCTCAGTGTCCCTCAGTGTCCCAGTGTGTCCCCGCTGTGGCCCCTCTGTGTCCCGCTGTGCCCGCTCTGTCCCTGTTGTGTCCTGCTGTGTCACGCTGTGTCCCCACTTTGTGCCCGCTGTGTCCCGCTGTGTCCCGCTGTGTCCCGCTGTGCCCACACTGTGTCCCGTTGTGTCCACAACTGTGTATCCCGCTGTGTCCCCCGCTATGTCCCGCTGTGTCCAGCTGTGTCCCGCTCTGTCCCCGCTTTGTGCCTGCTGTGTCCCGCTGTGTACTCCGTTGTGTCCAGCTGTGTCACCACTGTGTCCCGCTGTGTTCTCTCTTTGTCTCCACTGTCCCCTGCTGTGTCCCCCGCTGTGTCCCGCTGTGTCCCCCGCTTTGTCCTGCTGTGTCGACGCAGTGTTCCCTCTGTGTCCTGCTGTGTCACACTGTGTCCCATGGTGTCCCGCTTTTTTCCCCGCTGTTTCCCCCTCTGAGTCCCCTTTGTGTCCCCACTGTGTCCCGCTGTGTCCCGCTGTGTCCTAGCTGTGTCCCCCGCTGTGTCCCGCTGTGTCCCCGCTGGATCACAAGCTGTGTCTTACTGTGTCCCGCTGTGTCCCGCTATGTTCCCGCAATGTCTCCGCTGTGTCCCACTGTGTCCTCGCTGTGTCCCCCGCTGTGCCCCAAAATGTGTCCCCAGCTGTGTACCCCGCTCTGTCA
>NW_012302043.1:0-3249 GCF_000151885.1 Dipodomys ordii | reverse complement strand
TCACTGTTTCTCCTGCCTGATTTCTGGTTCTACTTCTTCTGCTGCTTCTCCTTCTGCTTCTGCTTCTACTTCTGATAAGGTTTCTGCTTCTTCTGCTTCTTCTCTTTCGGCTTCTCCTGCTTCTGCTTCTTGTGCTTCTCCTGCTTCTCTTTCTGCTTCTCATTCTGCTTCTGCTTCTCCTTCTGCTTCTCCTCCTTGACCTTCTCCTACTTCTGCTTCTCCTTCAGCTTCTTCTTCTACTGCTTCTCCTGCTTCTCCTTCTGCATCTCCTTCTGCTTGTGCTTTTCCTTCTGCTTCTACTTCTCCTTCTTTTGCTTCTCCTTTTGCTTCTGCTTCTTCTGCTTTTCCTGCTTCTCCTCCTGCTTCTGTTTCTTCTGCTTCTCCTGCTTCTCCTTCTGCATTTCTTCTGCTTCTCCTTCTCCTTCTTCTGCTTCTCCTTCTGATTCTCCTTTTGCTTCTTCTTCGTCTGCTTTACCTGCGTCTCTTACTGCTTCTCCTTCTGTTTCTCCTTCTGTTTCTCCTTCTCCTTCTTGTTCTTCTGCTTTTCCTTCTGCTTCTGCTACAACTGCTTCTGCTTCTACTTCTTCTGTTTCTTCTGATTCTCCTTCTGCTTTTGATTCTCTTTTTGCTTCTGCTTCTCGTTCTGCTTCTTATTCTGCTTCTTCAGATTCTGCTTCTTCTGCTTCTCCTGCTTCTCCTTCTGCTTCAGGTTCTCCTTCTGCTTCTTCACATTCTTATGCTTCTGCTTCTCCTGCTTCTGCTTCTTCTGCTTTCCCTCCTCTTCCTGCATCTCCTTCTGTTTCTGCTTCTCCTTCTGCTTCTTGTTCTTCTTGTGTTTCTTCTGCTTCTGCTTCTCAAGTTTCTGCATCTCCTGCTTCTCCTTCTGCTGCTCTTTCTGCTTCTCCTGCTGCTTTTCCTTCTCCTGCTCCTTCTTCTGCTTCTCTTTCTGCTTCTCCTTCTGTTTCTCCTACTCCTTCTCCTTCTCGTTCTTCTGCTTTTCCTTCTGCTTCTCCTTCTGCTTCTGCATCTTCTGCTTCTTCTGCTACTGCCTCTGCTTCTTCTGTTTCTTCTGCTTCCCCTTCTGCTTCTCCTTCTGCTTTTGCTTCTCTTTCTGCTTCTGCTTCTCCTTCTGCTTTCCAGATTCTGCTTCTTCTGCTTCTCCTGCTTCTCCTTCTGCTTCAGGTTCTGCTTCTGCTTCTTCGGCTTCTTCTGCTTCTGCTACTCCTGCTGCTGCATCATCTGCTTCTCTTTCTGCTTTTCCTTCTGTTTCTGCTTCTCCTTCTGCTTCTGCTTCTTCTCCTGCTTCTGCTTCTCCTGCTTCTGCTTCTCCTGCTTCTCGTTCTGCTTCTCTTTCTGCTTCTCTTTCTGCTTCTCCTTCTCCTTCTCCTTCTTCTGCTTCTGCTTCTCCTTCTGCTTCTGCTTCAATTTCTCCTTCTGCTTCTCCTTCTCCTTCTGCGTCTTCTGTTTCTTCTGCTTCTCCTTCTTCTGCTTCTCCTGCTTCTCCTACTTCTCGTGCTTCTTCTCCTACTGCGTCTCTTTCTGCTTCTGCTTTTCCTTTTGCTTCTCCTACTCCTAATCCTTCTCTTTCGCCTTCTCCTTCTTCTTCTTCTGCTTCTCCTGCTGCTTCTTCTTCTGCTTATTCTACTATTTCTGTTTCTTCTGCTTCTGCTTAAGATTGTGCTTCTTCTGTTTCTCCTGCTTCAGATTCTGCTTCTGCTTCTTCGGCTTCTCCTGTTTCTTCTGCTTCTGCTTCTCCTGCTTCTTCTGCTCCTCCCGCTTCTCTTTCTCCTTCTCCTTCTGCTTCTGCTTCTCCTGCTTCTGCTACTGCTGTTCTCCTTCTATTTCTTTTGCTTCTGTTTCCTCTTCTTCTTCTTCTCTTTCTTCTGCTTCTTCTTTTCCTGCTTCTTCTGCTTCTTCTGCTTATCTTTCTGCTTCTCATTCTGCTTCTACTTCTCCTTCTGCTTCTCCTATTGCTTCTGCGGCTCTTCCTTCTCCTTCTCCTACTTCTACTTCTCCTTCTGCTTCTGCTTCTTCTGCTTCTCCTGCTTTTCCTTATGCATCTTCTTCTGCTTCTGCTTCTCCTTCTGCTGCTTCTTCTGCTTCTGTTTCTCCTTCTACTTCTCCTTCTTCTTCTTCTGCTTCTTTTTCTGATTCTCCTTGTGCTTCTCCTTCTGTTTCTACTTCTCCTTCTCGTTTTCTGCTTTCCCTTCTGCTTCTGCTGCAACTGCTACTGCTTCTGCTTCTTCTGTTTCTTCTGCTTCTCCTTCTGCTTTTGATTCTCTTTCTGCTTCTGCTTCTGCTTCTACTTCAGCTTCTCATTCTGCTTCTCCAGATTCTGCTTCTTCTCCTTCTCCTGCTTCTCCTTCTGCTTCAGGTTCTGCTTCTGCTTCTTCGGATTCTTATGCTTCTGCTTCTCCTGCTTCTGGTTCTTCTGCTTCCCCTCTTTCTCTTTCTGCTTCTCCTTCTGTTTCTGCTTCTCCTTCTGCTTCTGCTTCTTGTCCTTCTCCTGTTTTCTGCTTCTGCTTCTCCTGCTTCTGCTTCTTCTGCTTTTCCTGCTTCTCTTTCTGCTTTTCCTTCTGCTCCTTCTCCTTCTTCTGTTTCTTCTTCTTCTGCTTCTCCCGCTTCTGCTTCTTCTGCTTCTCCTGCTTCTCGTTCTGCTTCTCTTCGTCGGCTTCTCTTTCTATTTCTGCTTTCTGCTTCTTCTGATTCTGCTTCTTCTCCTTCTTCTTCTCCTTCTGCTTCTGTTTCTTCTGCTTCTCCTGCTTCTCCTTCTTCATCTCCTTCTGCTTGTGCTTTTCCTTCTACTTCTTCTTCTGATTCTACTGCTCCTTCTCCTTCTTCTGCTTCTCATCCTGCCTCTGCTTCTTCTGCTTGTTCTGTTTCTTCTGCATCTGCTTTACCAGCTTCTGCAGCTTCTCCTTCTCCTTCTGCTTCAGGTTCTCCTTCTGGTTATTGGGCTTCTTCTGTATCTTCTGCTACTGCTTCTCCTGCTACTGCTTCTCATGCTTCTCATTTCAGCATCACCTTCAGCATCAACATCTCCATCTCCTTCATATACTGCTCTTTATGCTTCTGCTTCTGCTTCTTCTGAATCTTTAAACTACTCCATCTTCTTCTACTTCTGTTTCTGCATCAATAACAGATACTGCGTCTCCTACTACTTCTACTTAAAGCAGACCATCTCAATCATGGGGTTACACCCTCTGATTCCAGAAATTAAGCATCATTCTTAAAATTCAACATCTGCTT
>NW_012302042.1:0-3249 GCF_000151885.1 Dipodomys ordii | reverse complement strand
GTGTCCCTGCTGTGTCCCTGCTGTGTCGTCGCTGTGTCCCGCTGTGTCCTGCTGTGTCCTCGCTGTGTCCCATGCTGTGTTCCACTGTGTCCCCCGCTGTGTCCCGCAGTGTCCCGCTGTGTCCCCGCTGTGTCCCGCTGTGTCCCCCGCTGTGTCCCGCTGTGTCCCGCTGTGTCCCTGCTGTGACCTTCTCTGTCCCCGCTGTATTGACGCTGTGTCCCGGTGTGTCCCGCTGTGTTTCCGGCTGTGTCCCGCTCTGTACCCCTCTGTGTACCCCGCTGTGTCCCTCTGTGTCCCCTCTCTGTCCCCTGCTGGCCCCGGCTGTGTCCCCCGCGGTGTCTCGCTGTGTTGCCCGCTTTGTCTCGCTGTGCCCCTGCACTGTCCCCGCTGTGTCCCACTGTGTCACACTGTGTCCTGTGTTGTCCCGCTTTGTCCCCCGCTGTGACCTCGCAGTGTTTCCCGCTGTGTCCCGCTGTGTCCTCGCTGTGTTCCCCGCTGTGTCCCGCTGTGTCCACTGTTGTGTCCACCGCTGTGTCCTCGCTGTGTCTCCCGCTGTGTCCCGCTGTGTCCTCGCTGGGTCCCCCGCTGTGTCCCGCTGTGTCCCCCGCTGTGTCCCGCTGTGTCCGACTGTGTCCTGCTCTGTCCCCGCTGTGTCCCGCTGTGTCCCTCTGTGTCCCCGCTGTGTGTCTGCTGTGTCCCGCTCTGTACCCCGCTGTGTCCAGCTGTGTCCTTTTGTGTCACGCTGTTTACCCGCTGTGTCCCTGCTGTGTCCCCCTGTGTACCCCGCTGTGTCCAGCTTTGTCCCCGCTGTGTCTTGCTGTGTCCCACGCTCTGTCCCACACTGTGTCCCGCAGGATCCGCCGCTTTGTCCCGCTGTGTCCCCCGCTGTGTCACGCTCTGTCCCCCGCTGAGTCCCTGCTGTGTCACCGCTGTGTCCCGCTGTTTCCTCTCTGTGTCCCCTGCTGTCTCCCTCTCTGTCCCCCGCTGTGTCTCATGCTTTGACCCTGCTGTGTCCCACAGTGTCCCGCTGTGTCCGGCTGTGCCCCCACTGTGTCCCGTTGTGTCCACAGCTGTGTACTACGCTGTGTAACGCTGTGTCCCCGCTGTATCGACGCTGTGTCCTGCAGTGTCCCGCTATGTCCTCGCTATGTTCCCCGCTGTTTCCCGCTGTGTCCCCCTCTGTGTCCCCCGCTCTGTCCCTCTGTGTCCCCTCTCTGTCCCCTGCTGTCCCCCGCTGTGTCCCCTGCTGTGTCTCGCTCTGTCGCCCGCTTTGTCCCGCTGTGCCCCTGCAGTGTCCCCGCTGTGTCCCGCTGTGTCCCACTGTGTCACACTGTGTCCCGTGTTGTCCCGCTTTGTCCCCCGCTGTGACCTCGCAGTGTTTCCCGCTGTGTCCTCGCTGTGTCCCCCGCTGTGTCCCGCTGTGTCCTCGCTGGGTCCCCCGCTGTGTCCCGCTGTGTCCCCCGCTGTGTCCCGCTGTGTCCGACTGTGTCCCGCTCTGTCCCCGCTGTGTCCCTCTGTGTCCCCGCTGTATGTCCGCTGTGTCCTGCTGTGTACCCCGCTGTGTCCAGCTGTGTCCTTTTGTGTCACGCTGTTTCCCCGCTGTGTCCCTTCTGTGTCCCTCTGTGTACCCCGCTGTGTCCAGCTTTGTCCCCGCTGTGTCTCGCTGTGTCCCACGCTCTGTCCCACACTGTGTCCCACAGTGTCCCACGCTGTGTCCCGCTGTGTCCCCCGCTGTGTCCCGCTGTGTCCCCAGCTGAGTCCCCGCTGTGTCACCGCTGTGTCCCGCTGTTTCCTCGCTGTGTCCCCTGCTGTCTCCCTCTCTGTCCCACGCTGTGTCTCACGCTTTGCCCCCGCTGTGTCCCACTGTGTCCCGCTGTGTCCGGCTGTGCCCCCACTGTGTCCCGTTGTGTCCACAGTGTGTACCACCCTGTGTAACGCTGGGTGCCCGCTGTGTTCTGCTTTGGCCTCACTGTTTTCCCCACTGTGTACCCCTCTGTGTCCCCCGCTGTTTCCCGCTGTGTCCCCCGCTGTGTCCCTGCTGTGTCCCCGCTGTGTCCTGCTGTGTCCCGCTGAGTAATGCTGTGTCCCCTGCTGAGTCCCGCTGTGTCCCCCGCTGTGTCCCAATGTGTCCTCGCTCTGTCCCCCGCTGTGTACCGCTGTGTCCTTCCTGTGGCCCCCGCTATGTCCCGCTGTGTCCACCGCTGTGTCCCGCTCTGTCCTTGCTGTGTCCCCCACTGTGTGCCGCTGTGTCCTCGCTGTGTCCCCCGCTGTGTCCCCCGCTGTGTCCTTTTGTGTCATGCTGTTTCCCCGCTGTGTCCCTGCAGTGTCCCTCTGTGTACCCCGCTGTGTCCAACTTTGTCCCCGCTGTGTCTCGCTGTGTCCCACGCTCTGTCCCACACTGTGTCCCGCAGTGTCCTCCGCTGTGTCCCGCTGTGTCCCCCGCTGTGTCCCGCTGTGTCCCCCGCTGTGTCCTGCTGTGTCCCGCTGTGTCCCGCTGTGTCCTTGCTGTGACCCGCTCTGTCCCCACTGTATCGACGCTGTGTCCCGCTGTGTCCCGCTGTGTCCCGCTGTGTCCCCCGCTGTGGCCCCCGCTATGTCCCGCTGTGTCCACCGCTGTGTCCCGCTCTGTCCTTGCTGTGTCCCCCACTGTGTGCCGCTGTGTCCTCGCTGTGTCCCCCGCTGTGTCCCGCTGTGTCCTTTTGTGTCACGCTGTTTCCCCGCTGTGTCCCTGCTGTGTCCCTCTGTGTACCCCGCTGTGTCCAGCTTTGTCCCAGCTGTGTCTCGCTGTGTCCCACGCTCTGTCCCACACTGTCCCGCCTTGTCCCGCTACCCCGCTGTGTCCCACTATGTTCCCGCAGTGTCCCCGCTGTGTACCGCTCTGTCCCGCTTTGTCCTCGCTGTGTACCCCACAGTGTCCCGTTGTGTCCCCAGCTGTGCACCCCGCTGTGTCCCGCTGTGTCTCCGCTGTAACGACGCTGGGTCCTGCTGGGTCCCGCTATGTCCTCCCTATGTTCCCTGCTGTGTCCCGTTGTGTCCCCAGCTGTGTACCTCACTGTGTCCCACTGTGTCCCAGCTGTATCGACGCTTGGTCCCGCTGGGTCCCGCTGTGTCCTCCCTGTGTCCCCCACTGTGTCCCGCTATGTCCGACACTGTGTCCCGCTGTGTCTACTGCTTTGTCGCCGCTGTGTCCCGCTGTGTCCCGCTGTGTCCTCGCTCTGTCCCATGCTGTGTTCTGCTTTGGCCTCACTG
>NW_012302041.1:0-3249 GCF_000151885.1 Dipodomys ordii | reverse complement strand
CGGGGTACACAGCTGTTGACACAACGGGACACAGTGGGGGACACAGCGGGACACAGCGGGACACAGTGGGGCACAGCAGGGACAAAACGGGAGACACAGTGGGGAACAGAGCAGGACACAGCGGGGGACACAGAGAGGACACAGTGGGGACACAGCGAGACTCAGCCGGGGACACAGCAGGGGACAAAGCGGGACACCACGGGACACAGTGGGACACAGCGGGACACAGCGGGGTCACTGCGGGACACAGTGGGGGACAAAGCGGGACACAGCGGGACACAGCGGGGACGCAGCGGGACACAGCGGGACACAGCGGGACATGGCGGGGACACAGCGAGGACACAGAGCGGGACATAGCGAGGACACAGCGGGACACAGCGGGACACAGCGGGGGACACAGCAAGGACACAGTGGGGGACACAGTGGGGGAAACAGCTGGACACAGCAGGGAACACAGCGAGGACACAGCGGCACCCAGCGGGACACAGCGTAGATACAGCGGAGACACAGCGTTTCACAGCAGGGTACAAAGCTGTGGACACAACGGGACACAGTGGGGGCACAGGGGGACACAGCGGGACGCAGTGGGACACAGCGGGGACAAAGCATGAGCCACAGCAGGGGACAGAGCTGGAGACAGCGGGGGACACAGCGGGGACACAGCGGGACACAGCGAGGACACAGCAGGACAGAGCGGGACACTGCAGGGCACAGCGGGGGACACAGCAGGACACAGCGGGGGACACAGCGGGAGACAGCGGGGGACACATGGAGGACTCAGCGGGACAAAGCGGGGACACAGCGGCGACTCACCGGGGGACACAGCGGGGGACAAAGCGGGACACCACAGAACACAGTGGGAAACAGCAGAACACAGCGGGGAAACTGCGGGGACACAGGGGGACAAAGCGTGGGACACATAGGGACACAGCGGGGGACACAGCGGGGGACACAGCGGGACACAGTGGGACACAGCGGGGCACACAGGGGGGACCCAGCGGGACCCAGCGGGGAACACAGCGAGGACACAGCGGGACCCAGCGGTACACAGCGTCGATACAGCGGGGACACAGCGTTACACAGCGTGGTACACAGCTGTGAACACAACGGGACACAGTGGGGGCACAGCGGGACACAGCAGGACACAGTGGGACACAGCGGGACAAAGCTTGAGACACAGCGGGGTACAGAGCGGGAGACAGCGGGGGACACAGCGAGGACACAGCGGGACAAAGCGCTGACACTGCGGGGGACACAGCGGGGGACACAGCGGGGGACACAGCCGGACACAGCAGGACACAGCGGGGGAAACAGGGGGGACCCAGCCGGACCCAGCGCGGGACACAGCGTGGACACATTGGGACACAGCGGGGACACAGCGGGACACAGCGGGGGACACAGCAGTACACAGCGGGACACAGCGGGTCACAGCGAGGGACACAGCGGGAGACACAGCGGGACACAGTGGGGAACACAGAGAGAGACACAGCAGGACCCAGCGGGACACAGCGACGATACAGCGGGGACACAGCGGGACACAGCGGGGTACACAGCTGTTGACACAACGGGACACAGTGGGGGACACAGCGGGACACAGCGGGACACAGTGGGGCACAGCAGGGACAAAACGGGAGACACAGTGGGGAACAGAGCAGGACACAGCGGGGGACACACAGAGGACACAGTGGGGACACAGCGAGACTCAGCCGGGGACACAGCAGGGGACAAAGTGGGACACCACGGGACACAGTGGGACACAGCGGGACACAGCGGGGTCACTGCGGGACACAGTGGGGGACAAAGCGAGACACAGCGGGACACAGCGGGGACGCAGCGGGACACAGCGGGACACAGCGGGACACGGCGGGCACACAGAGAGGACACAGAGCGGGACATAGCGAGGACACAGCGGGACACAGAGGGACACAGCGGGGGACACAGCGAAGACACAGTGGGGGACACAGTGGGGGAAACAGCTGGAAACAGCAGGGAACACAGCGAGGACACAGCGGCACCCAGCGGGACACAGCGTAGATACAGCGGAGACACAGCGTTACACAGCATGGTACAAAGCTGTGGACACAACGGGACACAGTGGGGGCACAGGGGGACACAGCGGGACACAGTGGGACACAGCGGGGACAAAGCGTGAGACACAGCATGGGACAGAGCTGGAGACAGCGGGGGACACAGCGGGGACACAGCGGGACACAGCGAGGACACAGCGGGACAGAGCGGGACACAGCAGGGCACAGCGGGGGACACAGCGGGACACAGCGGGGGACACAGCGGGAGACAGCGGGGGACACAGCGAGGACACAGCGGGACACAGCGCTGACACTGCGGGGACACAGCGGGGGACACAGCGGGGGACACAGCCGGACACAGCGGGACACAGCGTGGGACACATGGAGGACTCAGCGGGACAAAGCGTGGACACTGCGGCGACTCACCGGGGGACACAGCGGGGGACAAAGCGGGACACCACAGAACACAGTGGGAAACAGTGGGACACAGCGGGGAAACTGCGGGGACACAGGGGGACAAAGCGTGGGACACATAGGGACACAGCGGGGGACACAGCGGGGTACACAGCGGGACACAGTGGGACACAGCGGGGCACACAGGGGGGACCAAGCGGGACCCAGTGGGGAACACAGCGAGGACACAGCGGGACCCAGCGGCACACAGCGACGTTACAGCGGGGACACAGCGTTACACAGCGTGGTACACAGCTGCGAACACAACGGGACATGGTGGGGGCACAGCGGGACACAGCGGGACACAGTGGGACACAGCGGGGACAAAGCTTGAGACACAGCGGGGTACAGAGCGGGAGACAGCGGGGGACACAGCGAGGACACAGCGGGACAAAGCGCTGACACTGCGGGGGACACAGCGGGGGACACAGCGGGGGACACAGCCGGACACAGCGGGACACAGCGGGGGAAACAGGGGGGACCCAGCGGGACCCAGCGCGGGACACAGCGTGGACACATTGGGACACAGCGGGGACACAGCGGGACACAGCGGGGGACACAGCAGTACACAGCGGGACACAGCGGGTCACAGCGAGGGACACAGAGGGGTACATAGCGGGACACAGTGGGGCATACAGGGAGGACACAGCGGGACCCAGCGGGACACAGCGTCGATACAGCGGGGACACAGCGGGACACAGAGGGGTACACAGCTGGGGACACAACGGGACACAGCGGGGGACACAGCGGGACACAGCTTCTATAGAGC
>NW_012302040.1:0-3249 GCF_000151885.1 Dipodomys ordii | reverse complement strand
AGCAGGGACACAGCGGGACACAGCGCGAGACAGAGCGGAGGACAAAGCGCGACACGACGGAGGACACAGCGAGGACACAGCGGGACACAGTCTGACACAGCGGGGACACAGCAGGGGACACAGCGGGGGACACAGTCTGACACAGCGGGGACACAGCGGGGACACAGCAGGGGACACAGCGGGGACACAGCAAGGACACAACGGGACACAGAGGGACACAGCGGGAAACAGCGGGACACAGCGGGACACAGCAGGACACAGCAGGGGACACAGCGGGACACACTGGAGGACACAGTGGGGGACACAACGGGACATAGAGGAGTACACAGCGGGTGACACAGCGGGACACACTGGAGGACACAGTGGGGGACACAACGGGACATAGCGGAGGACACAGCGGGTGACACAGCGGGACACAGCGCGGGACACAGCGGGACACAGCTGGACACAGCGGAGTACACAGCGAGACTCATCGGGGACACAGAGAGGACACAGAGGGACACAGCGGTACACAGCGGTACACAGCAGGAAACAGCGGGACACAGCGGGGGACACAGAGGGACACAGCGCGAGACACAGTGGAGGACACAGCGGGACACAGCGGGGACACAGCAGGGGACCAAGCGGGGACACAGCGAGGACACAGCGAGGACACAACGGGATACAGAGGGACACAGCGGGACACAGCAGGACACAGCGGGGGACACAGAGGGACACACCGGAGGACACAGCATGGGGACACAGCGGGACACAGCGGAGGACACAGCGGGGGACACAGCGGGACACAGCGCGGGACACAGCAGGGAAACAGCGGGACACAGTGGGGGACACAGCGGGGACACAGCGGGGACACAGCAGGACACAGCGGGACATAGGGGGACACAGCAGGGACACAGCGGGACACAGTGGGAAATAGCGGGGAACAAGCGAGGACACAGGGTGACACAGCGGGTCCAAGCAGGGACACAGTCGGGACAAGGCGAGGAACACAGTGGGGGACACAGCGGGACAAAGTGGGGGACACAGCGGAGGACACAGCGGGGACACAGCGAGGACACAGCGGAACAGAGCGGGAAACAGCGGAGACAGAGCTGGACACAATGGGGGACACCGGTGGACACAGAGGGGACAAAGCGGGACACAGCGGGACACAGCTAGACACAGCTGTGACACAGCGGGGACACAGCGGGTGACACAGCGGGGAAAACAGAGGGACACAGCGGGACACAGCGGGGGACAGCGGGGACAGAGCAGTGACACAGCAGGACACAGCGGGGACAAAGCGGGACACAGCGGGCTCACAGCGGGGGACACAGCGGGACACAGCGGGACACAGCGGGACACAGCGGGGAAACAGCAGGGGACACAGTGGGACACAGCGGGACACAGCGGGTCACAGCGGGGGACACAGCGGGACACAGCGGGGACACAGCCGGACACAGCGGGACATAGGGGGACACAGCGGGGACACAGCCGGACACAGCGGGACATAGGGGGACACAGCGGGGACACAGCAGGACACAGTGCGGACACAGAGGGACACAACGGGGGACACAGCGGGGACACAGTGGGACACAGCGGGGACACAGCGAGGGACACAGCGGGACACAGTGCGGACACAGAGGGGGACACAGCGGGGCGCAGAGGGGGACAAGGGAGGACACAGCAGGACACAGCGGGGGACACAGCGACGAACACATTGGGACATAGCGGGACACAGCGGGGGACAGCGGGGACACAGAGGGGACTCACCGGGTGACACAGCTGGAGACAAAGCACGACACCACGGGACACAGGGGGACACAGCAGGACACAACGGGGACACAGCGAGGACAAAGTGAGACACACCAGGGACATAGCGGGACACAGTTGGACACAGCGGGGACACAGCGGGGACACAGCGGGTGACACAGCGGATCACAGCGGGACACAGCAAGATACAGTGGGGGACACAGCGGGACACAGCGGCGGACACAGCGGGGTCAAAGGGGGAGTACAGCGGTGATACAGCGGGGACACAGCGGGGACATAGTGGGACACAGCGGGACACAGCGGGGACACAGCGGTGGACACAGAGGGGACACAGCGGGACACAGCGGGACATAGTGGGGGACACAGCGGGACACAGCGAGACATAGCGGGACACAGCGGGACACAGCTGGGGACACAGCGGGGACACAGCCAGGACAAGGGGGACACAGCAAGACACAGCGGGGACACAGCGAAGACAAAGCGGGACACAGTGGGGACATAGCGGGACAAAGAGGGGGACATTGGGGACACAGCGGGGACAACGGGGACACAGCGGGACACAGCGGGACACAGAGCGACACAGCAGGGGACAAAGTGGGAGATAGCAGGGGACACTGCGAGGACATATCAAGACACAGCCGGGACACAACGCGGGACACAGCGGAAGACATAGCGGGACAGAGTGGGACACAGCGGGGACACAGCTGGACAGAGCGCGGTACACAGGGGGACACACCGGGGACACAGCGAGAACACAGTGGGACACAGAGGGACACAGCGAGGACACAGGTGGACACAGCGGGGTACACAGCGGGAATCAGCGGGGACACAGCGAGGACACAGAGGGACACAGCGGGTCACAGCGGGACACAGCAGGAAACAGCGGGACACAGCGGGGGACACAGCGGGACACAGCGCGAGACACAGCGGAGGACACAGCGGGACACAGCGGAGGACACAGCGAGGACACAGCGGGACACAGTCTGACACAGCGGGGACACAGCGGGGACACAGCAGGGGACACAGCGGGGACACAGCGGAGACACAGCCGGACACAGTGGGACATAGGGGGACACAGCGGGGAACAGCGGGACACAGCGGGACACAGCAGGACAAAGCGCGGGACACAGCGAGGGACACAGCGGAAAACAGCGGGGACACAGAGGGGGACACAGCGGGATGCAGCGGGGGACAAGGGAGGACACAGCAGGACACAGCGGGGGACACAGCGGGGGACACAGCGGGGACACAGCGAGGACACAGCGGGACACAGCGGGAAACAGCGGAGACAGAGCTGGACACAACGGGGTACACAGCGGGACACTGTGGGGACACAGCGAGGACAAAGCGGGACACAGTTGGACACAGCAGGACACTGTGGGACACAGCGGGGGACACAGCGGGACACAGCGGGTCACAGCGGGGGACACAGCGGGTCACAGAGCAGGGAACACAGAGGGACACAGCAGGACACAGCGGGGACAAAGCAGGACACAG
>NW_012302039.1:0-3249 GCF_000151885.1 Dipodomys ordii | reverse complement strand
GAAGAAACAGAAATAGTAGAATAAGCAGAAGCAGAAGTCTACCAGGACAAGCAGAAGAACAAGAAGGAGAAGGCGAAAGAGAAGGATTAGGAGTAGGAGAAGCAAAAGCAGCACGAGAAGTAGGAGGAGCAGGAGAAGCAGAAGCAAGCGAAGCAGAAGAAACAGAAGAACGCAGAAGCAGAAGGAGAAGCAGAAGGAGAAATTGAAGCAGAAGGAGAAGCAGAAGGAGAAGGAGAAGTAGAAGCAGAAAGAGAAGCAGAACGAGAAGCAGGAGAAGCAGAAGCAGGAGAAGCAGAAACAGAAGAAGGAGAAGAAGCAGAAGCAGAAGGAGAAGCAGAAACAGAAGGAAAAGCAGAAAGAGAAGCAGAAGAAGCAGCAGCAGGAGAAGCAGAAGCAGAAGAAGCCGAAGAAGCAGAAGCAGAACCTGAAGCAAAAGGAGAAGCAGAAGAAGCAGAATCTGGAGAAGCAGAAGGAGAAGCAGAAGCAGAAAGGGAAGCTAAAGCAGAAGGAGAAGCAGAAGAAACAGAAGAAGCAGAGGCAGTAGCAGAAGAAGCAGAAGATGCAGAAGCAGAAGGAGAAGCAGAAGGAAAAGCAGAAGAACGAGAAGGAGAAGGAGAAGGAGAAACAGAATGAGAAGCAGAAAGAGAAGCAGAAGAAGGAGCAGGAGAAGGAAAAGCAGCAGGAGAAGCAGAAAGAGCAGCAGAAGGAGAAGCAGGAGAAGCAGAAACAGGAGAAGCAGAAGCAGAAGAAACAGGAGAAGGACAAGAAGCAGAAGCAGAAGGAGAAGCAGAAACAGAAGGAGAAGCAGAAAGAGAAGGAGAGGAAGCAGAAGAAGCAGAAGCAGGAGAATCAGAAGCATAAGAATCCGAAGAAGCAGAAGCAGAACCTGAAGCAGAAGGAGATTCAGGAGAAGCAGAAGAAGCTGAATCTGGAGAAGCAGAATGAGAAGCAGAAGGAGAAGCAGAAGCAGAAAGAGAATCAAAAGCAGAAGGAGAAGCAGAAGAAACAGAAGCAGTAGAAGCACTAGCAGTTGTAGCAGAAGCAGAAGGAAAAGCAGAAGAACAAGAAGGAGAAGGAGAAAGAGAAGGAGAAGCAGGTAAAGCAGAATAAGCAGAAGCAGAAGGAGAATCAGAAGGAGAAGCAGAAGAAGGAGAAGGAGAAGCAGAAGAAGATGCAGAAGGAGAAGCAGGAGAAGCAGAAGAAGCAGAAGCAGAAGGAGAAGGACAAGCAGAAGAAGCAGAAGCAAAAGGAGAAGCAAAAGAAGGAGAAGGAGAAGCAGAAGCAGAATAAGGACAAGCACAAGCAGAAGGAGATGCAGAAGGAGAAGCAGGAGAAGCAGAATAAGCAGAATCTGAAGTAGAAGAAAGAAAAAAAGCAGAAGAAGCAGAAGAGAAAGCAGCAGGAGAAGCAGAATCAGAAGAAGGAGAAGGAGAAAGAGAAGGATTTGGAGTAGAAGAAACAGAAGTATAAGCAGAAGCAGAAAGAGAAGGAGAAGGAGAAGCAGGAGAAGCAGAAGCAGGAGAAGCAGAAGCAGAATGAAAAGCAGAAGAAGGAGCAATTGAAACAGAAGAAGATGCAGAAGGAGAAGCGGAAGCAGAAGCAGAAGCAGAAGAAGGAGGAGAAGGAGAAGCAGAAGGAAAATCATAAAGAGAAACAGAAGGAGAAGAAGGAGAAGCAGAAGCGGGAGAAGCAGAAGGAGAAGAAATAGAAGAAGGAGAAGAAGCAGAAGGAGAAGCAGAAACAGAAAGAGATGCAGAAATAGAAGCAGAAGAAGCTGAAGAAGCAGAAGAAGAACCTGAAGCCGAAGGAGAAGTAGAAGAAGCAGAATCTGGAGACGAAGAAGGAGAACCAGAAGGAGAAGCAGAAGCAGAGAGAGAAGCAAAATCAGAAGGAGAAGCAGAAGAAACAGAAGAAGCAGAAGCAGTAGCAGAAGAAGCTGAAGATGCAGAAGCAGAAGGAGAAGCAGAAGGAAAAGCAGAACAAGAAGGAGAAGGAGAAACAGAAGGAGAAGCAGAAGGAGAAGCAGAAGGAGAAGCAGGAAAAGGAGAAGAAGCAGTAGCAGACGGAGAAGGAGAAGCAGAAGTAGAAGAAGAAGCATAAGGACAAGCACAAGCAGAAGGAGATGCAGAAGGAGAAGCAGGAGAAGCAGAAGAAGCAGAAACAGAAGGAGTAGAAGAAGAAGAAGAAGCAGAAGAAGCAGAAGCAGAAGCAGAAAGAGAAGCAGACGAAGAGAAGCAGAACGAGAAGCAGGAGAAGCAGAAGAAGAAGAAACAGAAGAAGGAGAAGTAACAGAAGCAGAAGGAGAAGCAGAAGGAGAAGCAGAAAGTGAAGCAGAAACAGAAGGAGAAGCAGAAAGAGAAGGAGGGGAAGCAGAAGAAGCAGAAGCATAAGAATCCGAAGAAGCAGAAGCAGAACCTGAAGCAGGAGAAGTAGAAGAAGCAGAATCTGGAGAAGCAAAATGAGAAGCAGAATGAGAAGCAGAAGCAGAAGCAGAAACAGAATCAAAAGCAGAAATAGAAGCAGAAGAAACAGAAGAAGCAGAAGCAGTAGTCGTTGTAGCAGAAGCAGAAGGAGAAGCAGTAGGAAAAGCAGAAGAACGAGAAGGAGAAGTAGAAGCAGAAGGAGAATCAGAAGGAGATGCAGAAGTAGGAGAAGGGGAAGAAGAAGCAGAAGAAGAGAGCAGAAGGAGAAGCAGAAGCAGAAGAAGATGCAGAAGGAGAAGCAGAAGAAGCAGAAGCAGAAGAAGAAGCAGAAGTAGGAGAAGGAGAAGGAGAAGAAAGGGCAGCAGAAGCAATAGGAAAAGCAGAAGGAGAAGCAGAAGAATGAGAAGAAGAAAGAGAAGCAGGAAAAGCACAAATGCAGAATCAGGAGAAGCAGCAGCAGGAGAAGCAGAAGCAGAAGAAGATGCAGAATGAGAAGCAGGAGAAGCAGAAGAAGCAGAAGCAGAAGGAGAAGCAGAAGTAGGAGAAGGAGAAGGAGAAGGAAGGGCAGCAGAAGCAATAGGAGAAGCAGAAGGAGAAGCAGAAGGAGAAGCACAAGCAGAAAGAGAAGCAGTAGAAGCAGAAGAAGCAGGAAAAGCAGAAGCAGCAGCAGCAGCAGCAGCAGCAGCAGAAGAAGAAGAAGAAGAAGAAGAAGAAGAAGAAGAAGAAGAAGAAGAAGAAGAAGAAGAAGAAGAAGAAAAAGAAGAAGAAGAAGATGAAGAAGAAGAGGAAGCAGCAGCATAAGGAGAAGCATAAGGAGAAGCAGTAT